>NC_061087.1:7767306-7797306 GCF_015104395.2 Macrobrachium nipponense
CAAACGCAAATCGTTGTGTAAGTGTTACACTTGGGAACAAACATCATCATTCCCTCTCTCTCTCTCTCTCTCTCTCTCTCCTCTCTCTCTCTCTCTCTCTCTCTCTCTCTCTCTCAAACCTGACCCATTTCACTACACAAAACGCCGTGTTGTCATGTGCTTTGCCCTTTGACAAATAATTGAATGCTCTCTTCATCTTGAAGCTTTATAGAACGTTGAAATAATTCTTTCCCGTACGCTGTAAGTAATCAAGAATGTTTTAGAATGCTGAAACAGTTTTTTTCCCCTGCATCCTGTAGATAATTAAGAATGCTAGTTTTCTCATGACTGCATACGAGAGTTGAAGGACTTGCAAAAGAGATGTTATCAGTTGCTAGTATTTTTCTGCCTCGGAAGAGTATATAAACTCTACCTTCTTTCACGGTCGTCTTTTATTCATTTTATATTTTATGGTCGTGCGTCGTCAGTCTTTTTTTTCTGCTCTTAATTCTGTTGGCATTCTTGTGGTCTAGGAATACCGACTTTTACCGGGGACACGTCTGGTCCCCTTTTGTTGAGGCATTCGTCATTTTATTTCTCTGTCAATCATCTCGATACCTTTTATTGCGTCGCATCCGAAGCCATAATCATCAGCATGACATACGAACTCAAACCGTCCATTCTGTCTGCCGTCTCCCTCTTCTCTATAAGTACCTATTCGCTGTCCCTGCTCATCTCTGTAATGTCTTATTAATGCCACTCCTTTGACAACAGATTGGCCAAAGTTCACTTAATAAAGCGAAAATTAGTTTTGTTTTTCCTTCCAGTGCGATAGGATAAGTACTTCAATAAACTATGAAAAAAAGGGTTACAATTACATCGCCATATCTCGATGGTTTTATTCTTTCATCAATTTTGTAGCGAAATTAGAGAATACCTTGATCGAGAGGTTTTTGCCCGATAGTTTAGTGTGCGTCTATCATTCGTCCGTATAAGGACTCATGACGATTGTCGCAACTTTAGATAAAAAAAAAAAATAGGATCTTCAAAACTCTTGGTTGTCCGTGCAGTTTGTACCCGGAGCACGACGGGATAAGTAATGTATCTCAAATACTGTATTGTCATTGTACGCCTTGTCATTCTGATTAGTACTTCGGAGGCTTGCGTCGCGACAGGTCTTTCACATTACCGAGCAATGGGGACCAAAGGCGAACGGATAGATCTGTCTTCACCGATGGAAATCGAAGTCCGTTTAGTTGTCTCTCTGACGGTCCTCAACATTTTCTTCGTACCTTAATCGTAATATATGAAACAACTGCTAGATATATGTTCAGCTTTATGGTCTGTAGAAATGGAACAATATGATTTTACAAATAATTTCAAAAAATCTGAAAATTTGAAGTTTGAATGATGAAAAAAAGAAACATTGCATGATGCTTTCTTACAGAAAATGTAATAATTCCGTAAATTTAGAAACATTTACTGTTCAGAAGTTAGAATACGAGAACGCAAGGACATTATTTAGTCCTGGCAGGGTCATTTTAAAATTAGACCAGTTCCTTTGCTAGTTAGAAGGGTTATCGTTAGGTCATTATCCGCGGTTAATTGTACAATTTCAGGGGTACCGGTGCTTTCAGCGTATTTTTCTGGTCACTGGTGATGTGGCGTAATTTCAGTCATTTAGAGGCAGCAGTGCTTGTGGCGTTATTGTAGGGTCTCCTGTTATCATTTGAGGACCGGCCCCTCTAATTGTCTGTAGCGTTGATAGGTATCTCGTGATTTAAGGATATTGGTGGTCATTTGGCACCATAGAAGACCGGTAGTTTTTATCGTTTCTTTTGAGGAATTGCTACAATTGAAGTCATTTCATGGCACCGGGGCTTGGAAATCAAGTCCCTTTATGAAGACGGGTCTGAAACTTCGTAAGACAGCGGTTCTTAACCTCGATGGCGCGCGCCCCCTAGGGGGCCGTCAGCACTTTCCAGGGTAGACGCAAGCCCTAGAGAAAAATGAAAAAAAAAAATCGCTAATTGTATTCGTTATTCTCTTAACATAAGTGAGGAACTAATATTCCGAAGTTTATGAAAAAACGCAAAAGTATCGCCTTATAACGTTACTTTTCTAGAGTCTACTACTCTAGTTGAGGTCGTTGGGCTTGCCATGTTTTGTAATTACTGACCTCCCTTCCTCCTCTATCTCGTTTTTTATTATTTTCCTTTAAATCTGGGAGGGAATTTTACTCATACATGGAAGGCGGGGGCGGGGCGGGGGGCGTGAAAGAAGGACCAACTCTCAGAGGGGGCGTGGTAATAAAAAGGTTAAGAGCCATTGTCGTAAGGGGTATAAACAATACTTATTGTTTTCCCGTCCCTTTTTCCGTGCCCTTGATGCTTGGACCAGTTCAGGAAATGATGACAGCTTCGCTGTCCGTCTCTGTGATATCAAGTTCAGGACGTTAGATTTATGTTTAAAGCATCTTTTGGAGGGACCGTTGAGCACTCCCCTTTAAAACTAGAGATGATATTTTACGAACACTTAAACTTTCAAATGGTATTAAAAATGTATATTTTGGTAGTTTGACCGTCATTGTGCTGGTGACGTAAAGATGTAAGTAGTTATTCTCGGGATATTAATTTGTAGGCATTGGTACTTAGGATGATATTTTAGGAAAACTGCAAATATTAAAAGTGAAATTCATTTTCTACCAAACGAGTGACAGCTGAGGTCAGTTCCAACCAGGCCACAGAGATCATAGAGGAATTTGGAACTAAACTGCCTTAGTGTCTAAGTAGTTAGTTGGGCTGGCTGTCCTGTCTGAATTAGCCCGAGTGAATGTGATGGATGTGAACACATCATCACATACGAGATATTGAAATGTCAAGTATATATGAGGCCGTTCTGTGCTGCTACAAGGCTATTGAATTAAACTCAATTTCTTGACCCACCAGTGACCCTTAGTGATAACATTCGCGTTTAACTTTCTCACCTGAATGAATAAATAGTGAGATGGAAACAAAGGCGCTGTCAGCCATTTCACAGAGGCGATAGAGGAAGTCGGAGCTTAGCTCACACAATATCTGATTAGTTACCTGCCCAGCCTCAACAGCTTGCATAACCACCGAATTTACTCGACTCCTCAACTTACCTGTATGACTCTTCGTGCCCTGGCTGGTGATGCCCTCACCCGAGAGAGAGAGAGAGAGAGAGAAGAGAGAGAGAGAGAGAGGGATGGGGGTCTCTTGGTTCGATACTGACGCGAGATAGAAATTAATTTTTTATAGGCATTGACTGCTTGAGATATACAGTATAAGATGCTGAATTAATTTGTCACTTTACAGGAGCATATGAAACCATTTGTTTACATTGACTCGTAACGTCATATAAACTGATCTTCTCCCTTCTGTTTTAGGAGCTCCTTGAAATAACTAAATTAACTTTTGCATCATGTCTGTCTCTTCAACTAATCTCGTCTGGATATGCTGAAGCACACCTGACGTGGATAATTAGTGGCAGCATGTATTTATTTATGTATGTTCTCCTGGATTTCCTTTTATTATGCTAGAATTATTTGTATGTATGTATATATGTGTGAGTGTAAAATATTATATATGTATATATACATATATATAATATACTTATAAAGTATATATGTATTATATATATCAGTGTGGATTCATATACATGTATATATTGTGTATGTATGTATGTATGTCGCCCAGCAGAGAGACGACAGACACCAGATGGAGTAACGGACTGACAGAGAGACTTGTCCCAGACAGATGCCACACAATGTTGATGATGCGAGTGTGTCTAGCACTGCATGTGTCTGGCGGCATAATTGCGTGTACTTAATGGGTTTTGAAAAGTCGGCCATAAACCCGATATCCCGCTGTTTAATTTGTCGATCGTTGGAATTCAGAAAGGTCTCTCTTGGCCGCTCGTCGGCATAAATCATCGCATGTGTGTGTTATGGCTGCTCCGGGTTTATGTCTCCTATTCTTGTCCCGCCCTCTCTCCTTTTCCATTATTTCTCTCTCTCTCTCTCTCTCTCTCTCTCTCTCTCTCTCTCTCTCTCTCTCTCTCTCTCTCTCTTTGAATTTGCTCCTATCCTTTAGTGAATGGTTTATGTCCAATTAATCGTGTTGTGTGTGTAATTATATATTAATATATATATATATATGCTATGTATATATATATATATATATATATATATATATATATATATCATACATATACATATACATACATACAACACACGCACAAGTCAGAAATTAGGATATTAGGATGTTCCCCTCGTTAGAGAAAGGTCCAAGGTTCGAGTCCTTAAGCAGTGAATTTCACACTTGGTAATTGAACGACTGTGGTGGGTTCAAAAAGGGGGTGGGGGCGTCTGGAAATCCATCCCAAACAACTAGCGGAGAACTAGATCAATGACATTTCTTGTTGGTCCCACATACAAGAGCTGACTTGAAGCTGAAGGTGTTGCGTGCTGCTGAAGTTTATCGTTAAATAAGCGACATTGGCATTCAACACTTCCATTGACTAGTTTCTTTCTTGCTGCTACGTAAGTTTTTATGTAATATTTCTTTGTTTTCTGCTCTCTCTCTCTCTCTCTCTCTCTCTCTCTCTCTCTCTCTCTCTCTCTCTCTCTCTCTCTCTCTCTCTCTCTGAGATGTTGCGTATCGTGAGGCACGAATTTGCCTTGTGATTTTGCATTTACTGCTTCATAAAACGTAAGAAAGTATCTTACAGTTATTGTAGCAATAACAATATAGTATAATAATATAATATTAATGATAACGTACCATCATCATAATTGCAAAGTCAAGTAGATCGCTCTTAGGTATTCATTCATCAAAATTATCGTACACTGAAAATCAACCCGAGTGGAAGTTTTAATGTTATTGGTCATCTTACTCGTTTGACGAAGGCAAATGCTTCTAATGGCCACCACATGTGTTTGAGAGAGAGGGAGAGAGAGAGAAAGAGAGAGTGACCAATAATCCCGATAGCGGATTACCAAACATTTAGTTTCAGGAATTTTGTAATTGTACTAACAGCAATGTTTCATGAAATTTAAAACCTGTGTCATTATCAGCGTTTATGTCTGGTAGTGTGGATGGTTTTTTTTTTTTTAGTTTTTTTCATTTTATTTTCAGTTTAATTGTGTATCATTTTTCGATGGTTTTAAGTCGAATTGCCTTTTTATCTCTTCTCGGAAAAGGTTTCGAGTCATGCCACCTGATTTTCTCTCTCTTACAAGTAAGTGTCCAGTGCACTTAGTATGAGTGCTCTTCTTGGGTACTTACCTTCAATGACATGATAACGAAGCGAATCTGTTTAGTTTGAATTCTTTTAATGAAATGAAGAGGGAAATTTTCAAAGAAGCCCCTTGATTTTATCATTAATTTAAAAGTGTTATGGAGTACCATCTTGCTTAATCATTTCCTCTGATTATTATCGAAGTTTGTTAGTTACACTTTCATTATTATTATTATTATTATTATTATTATTATTATTATTATTATTATTATTATTATTATTATTATTATTATTATTATTATTCGAAAGTCATAAACTTGCTTATTAATCTACGACTGGGTGTAGAATGTCCAGTTGTGGAGTAAAAAAAAAATGATGAAGCAAGGAAATGCTTATAAAGTATAGGAAAATATGTCCCTCTGTGTTTATGCCTCTAATTATAGAAGAATATAAGTAAAAGTTGTGCCATGGGTCACGTTTTAGCTACTGAAGCTGCATTTGAATTTTTTAAATATTTACTCAGGGATATTATAATACATTATATTATGGCCGTGTACTGTTGAACAGATAATATCAGATATCTTTGATAATCGAATTTGGTTTGCGGAAGAATTGGCATTTAGAATGTAATAGATTAATATCCATGTTTTACAAGCTATGTCGTTAGTATAATATCTCTCCACAATTTGGTTATATTACTTTTGAATGATAAAATTAATGTTCAGCTAGTATGTTACTATTGTAAATTGCCAAATTATTATAGTAGAAGGTAAACAAAGCCTGGGGGTGGAGGTTTATCCTTAATGTGTGTGAGAGAGGGGTGGGGGTGTAATTGATTTTGCGCAAACTCGTCTCTTGATGAATAGTTAATAGGTAATTAAGTCGAGTAATGAGGGAAGGAACTGATTGCTTTTTAAAAGCAGGTGTAGCGGTCTGTTGAACCAATATAAACACTCGATTTGTTACCTTTGGCTCGTATGTGGTATTGGGGATATTGTTTAATATATAATTCGCTGAATTAGTTCCATATATATGAGATAATCTGTTAACAGTACTATGCAATTAAAACAAATTTACGGACCAAGGAGTTGTGAATGATTAAAAAACTTCTCCCTCCAAATAGCTCACAGAAACTTGACGGGATATAATTTTCTTCGCCCCATATCGGTTGTCGGAATCATACGACACAGTTGATGAGCCCACTTGCCTAGTTCGCTGAATTAGAGGTCAGCAACTTCAGACGTCGTCATGTTCGGTCTTTGTTCATCTCAGCCGTTACGACGTTAGCTGGTTGGCGTCCCACCTCGGTGGTCGCGAGTTCGATTCTCGGCCATTCCATTGAGGAGTGAGAGATGTGTATTTCTGATGATAGAAGTTCACTCTCGACGTGGTTCGGAAGTCACGTAAAGCCGTTGGTCCCGTTGCTGAATAACCACTGGTTCCATGCATCATAAAAACACCATACAAACAAACAAACAAACGACGTTAGATGCTTGTTCATGTCAGTCCATCGCCTGTTATGACTTTAGGCGCTTGTTTATTTATATCTATGTCCTGAGAGTATATGACTTCAGGTCCTTATTGTTGCCAGACTTTAGGACGTTAGTTTTCTTATTCAGACGTTAGGTCCTTGTTAATGTCAGTTCTGTCGTCCGTTACGACGTCAGGGCCTTATTATTGCCAGACGTTTATAGTCTTGTTAACGTCAGACACTAGGTCATTGTTATTGCCATACGTTTGTTATTGAAAGACGTTAGGTCCTTGTTATTGTCAGATGTTAGTCCTTGCTATTGTCAGACTTTAGGTTATTGTCAGACCCTAGGTCCTTGTTAATGTTAGATGTCAGTCCTTGTTATTGTCATATGTGAGGTTATTGTCAGACTGTAGGTCGTTGTTAATGTCAGATGTTAGTCCTTGTTATTGTCTGAAGTTAGTTACTCAGGTGTGGGCAAACTACGGCCCGCTCGCTAAAGGAATTCATGCGGTCCTCCAAATATGAGTAAATTTGAAAGAGAAAGTTTAGTTTGTCTTTCAAATGTGTTTCATGGGAAGTTCCTACTTTAAAATACTAATTGTAAAAAATTGTTTTACAAAGGAGATTTTAGTTTGTCTTTCAAATAAATGCATTTCATGTGAATCTTCTACAGTGCTTTATGGTATTAATAAGAATTGATGTGTTATTTCTTTTAAAGTCTTTCATTTTGCCTATTTTGAATAGTAATTACTATTTTGCTTAATATTTTATACGGTCCTATAAAGTTGTGAATTTTTTAATGTGGCCCTTGCACTGAAAAATTTGCCCAAAACCTTATGCGGTCATACTCTTTAAGTACTGTAAATATTCGTAGTACATATGGACATATGGTATTTTTCTGTCAATGTTAGGTTGTACTGTTGAAGCTCCGTGAAATATTCGGAGCACGTGGGATGAAAACTTATGAAGTAAATATTAAACATGAACTGTTGCAATACATATAAAATGAACAGAAATTATTCTGTTCACTTCATAGGTATAAATATTTGAAACCGTGTAATTGAAATAAAAGAAATTCATCGTAAACTAAACTTGGATTGAGATTTTGTTTGTAACTTCTAGGAATTATAAATAACATGTAACAGAAAATTTTTGTAATTTATGACTGTCATCCTTGTTTCCACTGCGGGATATGTTACTGACAATATGCATTGTCATTGTCATTGCAAGAATTATGCTGATTATCACTGCTGGTGATGTTTTTTCTTCATTCAAATCCACAGATCTTCTCACATATTTTGGGTCAGTGAAATCTGAAAAATATCGATCGTTACAGAAAAGTAGTGTCGAAAATCACCTTTAAATTTTTTGTACGTAAGCCATCGCAGAGGAAAACAAGTTAAAACTTTGGCGCAATCGAGTTTTCTGTACAGCGTATAATCAAGGCCACAGAAAATAGATCTATCTATACTCTGTTTTTTTCCATCTGTCCACCCGCCTGTGGTGTTTGCGTATGGTAACACTGCGTCCCGGGCTTTCGATAGTTTACGCTATGTGTAAGTTTTAAGTAAATAAAAGGATATCTAGGTGTACATTTGCAACTGAAAAGTTTTTTAATAATTTACTGTGTGCGAATTACACCATAATATTCGAAATAGGATATTATTATAATTGTTGAACGTAAGCTGAATGTGGCTATCTAAAGCCTGGACCCAGTGTTACCATACGCAAACACCACAGGCGGGTGGACAGATGGAAAAAACCAAGTATAGTGGTTTCAGTATAGTGCTGTGTGAGCCTTGGGCCCATGAAACATTAACCGCGTCTCGGTGGTGGCCTTTCCTATGTCGTTGCTAGACGCACGACCTTGGCTGACTTTAACCTTAAATAGAATAAAAACTACAGAGGCTAGAGGGCTGCAAGTTGCTATGTCAGATGATTGGAGGGTGGATGCTCAACATACCAATTTGCAACCCTCTAGCCTCAGTAGCGTTTAAGATCTGAGGGCGGATAAAGTTTTTTTTTTTTGTTTTTTTTACAGAAAACTAAAAGTATCTTTAAATTACATTGTGTCTGATTCGCTGAGAGGGAGCAACATCACACAATAAAACAACAGAGAGCATTACCAGAGGAATCGCATGTCACACACTGTTCCCTCAAGCTCACGAGTCCTGACATTACAAATGACAGCCATTTTTATGGTCGCCTTAATCATAATCATCAGGGTGTTTTTTTCCGACTTTCCGGATGGTTATATCGCCCCCATAATAAAGACAGTGAGGTGCCTTATCAAATTCTCTCTCTCTCTCTCTCTCCTCGCTCTCTCTCTCTCTCTCTCTCTATATATATATATATATATATATATATATATATGATATAGTATATAAATATACATATATAATAAGATATATATATATTATATATATATATATATATAGTATATATATAAGTTTATATATATATCTATTATATATTATGTAGATAATATATATCTATATATAATATATTTATTAATATATATATATAATAATATATATATATATGGGTGTTGTTGTGTTGTTGTTGTGTATATATATGTGTGTGTGTGTGTGTGTGTGTATGTATGTAAGTATATAATAATAATAATAATAATAATAATAATAATAATAATAATAATAATGAATAATAATAATAATAAGAGCCCCATAAAAACGCTCATACGGAAAGTAAGTACTATATTTCAGAGACTGCTGTCTCTCTCTTCAGTCTCTGAAATATAGTTATTACTTTCTATATTTTGGCGATTTTATGGGCTCCTTTTAGTAGAGGGAATTCTGTTGTAGCAGAACATTTTTACCAGTTTCTCTCTCTCTCTCTCTCTCTCCTCTCTTCTCTCTCTCTCTCTCTCTCTCTCTTCATCTCTCTCTTATATATATAATATATATATATATATATATTATATATAGTATATATATATATATAGAATGGAGGTCTTTTTACTGTAATACAACATTATAATATGAAGGTAAAAGACCCATAAAACACTATGGTTGCAACGTTAAAGTAGTGTTTTATGGGCCTTTTATCTTCTCTATATATATATATATATATATATATATATATATATATATATATATATACTATATATATATATATATATATATATATATATATATATATATATATATATATATATATGAGGCGTTCGCATTCGTGTGCGTGCGTGTATGCAAGGGGCAACCCTGCTGCATAGCTTTGCAAGGCGCAGCCAGCCAAGATGGCGTCATGGTTTAGTTTTCACGGTAAAACCAGTCGGCTAACGTTGAGTTACCCACCCCCCACCCCCGGTATAAATAGGTACCCGCTTTCTGATGAGGCCAAGAAATAGGCCATGGGACTAGAAACGGCAGTACCCTTTTGGCGCTTACCCCCAAAAAAAAAAAAAAAAAAAAAAAAAAAAAAGCATATGGTGAGATATATATATTTGTTGCAGCCACAATTTCCATCGTGATAGTAATGCATTATTTCATTAATCTTATATATATATATATATATATATATATATATATTATATATATATATATTATTAATAATTATATACATAAGGGCCGGAGCTGGAGCTCAAAGAAGATATATCCCGAAGGAAGTAGTAGGGAAAGGCATCCTCCCCATCTTTCAACAGTTTATTTTAATGCCGACGTTTCGCGACGAATTCCAAGTCGCATTTTCAAGGCTAAAAATACATATAATTGTACGAACATTAATAATTAATTTAATTTAATTTATATTAAAAATGTCATGGCAACAGCTCTCAATAAAGTAAAAAGTAAAAAAGTTAAAAGTTAAAATTCAACAGCACCTCCAAAGTCAGACTAATTAAAAATACAGGACTTCACTAAAATTTCAGAAACACCTACCTATACAAAAGAAAGAGTAAGACTAACACAATATAGGTAAAAATACAGTGAGGCAAACCAGCTGCCCAAACTAGGCTATGAACAATTTTACAGAGGACGTTTGGGTATTTACCGACGGTACAGTCTTTTTGATAATTATAGATTCTATAATTATATATATATATATATATATATATATATAATATTTTTTTTCTTTCTTTCTTTCTTTCTTTTTTTCACACAACTCACGTGTGCCTCCGTTCTAATGATTGGATTCAAACGCGGTAACACATGTTGAGAATTAATGAAAGTAGGAAAAGTAGGAAAAAACCTTTTAATTCCTATTTATAAAGGTTCAAATGCCTCGGTTCATCAGCGCGCACAAGTCTTGAGAGTTTTCTTTTGTTAACCTGAGCCTAATTGTTATAACTATTGACTGATAATGCGATGTCATGTATTAACCTGGTCTTATAACGAGTTACTAAGATTTCTCTTTGTTCTACCTTAAGTTATCGTTGGTTTCTCTCTCTCTCTCTCTCTCTCTCTCTCTCTCTCTCAGTGTAAGTGTGCGTGTGTGGGGAATGATGACCTCTTTATTGCAAATATAACTGACCTAATTTCAAACTTCCCGTTGTAGAGCTTCACATCAAGAAAGCCCCAAATTACGGAGCAAGAGTTCGTGCTGGCATAGCACCAGCTTAGTCATAAGTAACAACGTAGATTATATAATATATATATATATATATATATATATATATATATATATATATATATATATATATATATATATATACATATGAAATAGAGGTGAGATGGCATGAATAGGTCCTTCGCCCTATCCCTGGGAGAATAGTACGGAATGTATTATCTCAGATGGGCTCATTGAGATGGGAGGGGGTCCGACTGAAGACGAGTGGAGATTTGTGAAAGTGAAATCACAGGCGAAGAAGGTGAGATATATATATATATATATGTGTGTGTGTGTGTGGTGTGTGTGTGTGTGTGTGTGTGTGTGTGTGTGTGTGTAGAAGATGCCGTTCTCCTTTAGTCTTATAACGTTGAAGGAAGATGAATAGGATGAAGGAATTCTTGAACTGAATGGTCGGTTAGCGAATCAAAAGTGAAATTAAATGCTGGGATTACACTAACTGATGCGGAAATTGTGTACTGCAGATAGAAAAGCGAATTTGTTTAAGCCAATGGCTATTTATTCTTTTTAATTACCTTGCAAGGAACAAGATGGGCTGAATTATAGTGAATTTGGAAGAATGATTTTATTCTTCTCTATTTGCGTCCTTTGTATCTTCCACGGTGCTAGAAAACGTCAAAAATGTATGCTTATGTAAAATGATTTTAGTCATGACCTTCGGAATTGTTAATTGGAGTTACGAGGGAAGGTTGCAAAAAGGCCTGAAGTCTAGTCCTGGAATTATTATTATTATTATTATTATTATTATTATTATTATTATTATTATTATTATTATTTGGAGTTTTCTTCTTCTTCTTCTTCTTCTTCTTCTTCTTCTTCTTCTTCTTCTTATTATTATTATTATTGTTATTGTATGCTGGAAGTAAACCCTCTTTTAAACATGTTTTATTAATTAAAAGTGATTGCTGCCTCAGCTGCATTAATTTGATAAAGGTTCTTCTCTATTTTTCTAATTATTGTTTTCTCATTGTTGCTTAAACTGGTGAGCAACGCACCGAAGGTTGACATTTCTCAATTATGTAATAGCCGAAAACCTATTGGATTTTTTATTGGTAAAATTTTTTTTATTATTATTATTATTATTATTATTATTATTATTATTATTATTATTATTATTATTATTATTATTATTATTGGGAATCTTATCTTTAATTGTTACGTATAAGTTTCGATGAGCTTATTATTATTATTATTATTATTATTATTATTATTATTATTATTATTATTATTATTGGGAATCTTGCCTTTTTTACCCCGGGAAATGTCAGTATAACTTGTTATCCAATTTGCTGTCATTTTCCTGTTCGAACTCGTTGTTGCGGTTTACAAAATCAAGAGGCAAAATCAGTTGCTGTCTGCGGTAATGTTTAACGATTACTGTAAATAAAATAAGATTGAATGATGTATGTTTATTCTGATTCATCAGACGGATTTGATTTATTTATTCATGTCGTAAGTTTTTTTTTCTAGACAGGTTTAAGGTTAATGAGGTCGAATGTCCATCAGTATTCAAGTATTTGTCAGAGAGCAACGTTAGTGTCTTTAGACGAATACTGAAACCTATCTGTCATTGTGTCGTCGATGTTTGTGGAAGGGTTTTATTTGGGTTGCTCGCTCGATATAAATTGTTTTTCGTTCTCTGAAAATGCTTTTCACATCCTGTTCGGCTCACTGAAGACAGGTATATAAGTAACTCTGCACCTGAGTAGAAGATACTTTTTAATTTGTCAGAATTCCGATTTAACCATCCCAGGGCACGTAGTATATATATATATATATATATATATATATATATATATATATATATATATATATATATATACATGTCATATCACATTACCGTGATTCATATATACGCATCAAGCTAAAAAATGTCCTTTAATATCTAATTCGCTCTACCTCGGAGTTAAGGTATTTTCATATATGTTAACCAAAGGGGAATTTTTTGAATTTTTCTTTGTGTTTTAGTTTTTGTAGCTTAATGCATATATATATATATATATATATATTATATATATATAGATATATATGAATTTATATATAATATATATGTGTATATATATATGTGTGTGTGTTTGTGTGTAGTGTATATGTATATATATGCATATGTTTTATATACAATAACAAGCAGGAAATCCGAAGTGAATCACCGTCAGGCATAAGTGGTTACAGAGCCGAGATCGTAAACTATAATTCGCTGAACGATTATTACAACACTTTCCGCAGTTGTATATCACCCATAATCTACGTCAAGATATGAACTGTTGCTGTCGAAAGCAGGTGTTGTGACAGATCCACGCACGCTACACATAACTTCAATGACGTCAGGCAGTGGAAAAAAGCTGGTCGCCTTCAATTGAAACGAACATCAAGTGTTTTAGACTTGATCGTGTGATATTTTCTAGCTCTGTGGAATAACATTGACTGCTGACAGCATAATTTATTTAGATTAATTTAATTTTACGGCGTCTGCAACTGACTGACGCAGATCATTCGTACACTGAAGGTGAACTTAGAACTTAAAGAAAGATCGAAGGAGGACTGCGGACTTTGTATATGCAAAGGCACTGGCGGTTTTGTTGCAAGAGAAAAACCAAAGAAGCGATCTTGGAACTGACCACTTCTTGGACTGCTGACCAATCTAGCATGAAAAGCAAAACATGGGTTTTGTTGATGTTGACATGTTGGCTTAGAGTGGATGAAGGGTTCTCGCTCTTGGTGGTGAAAAGGAAAACCCGAATTTTAGACAGCTGATCGGATTCTTTTTTAGCTGTGAAAAGTACTTAAGAACTGAATATACGAAACAGTTAGAAAAGGTACAAAGCGGATTAGAGAAATATTTCCAAAAAGTGGAGGTAGATTGTTGACACGATAATGGACAGAAAAAATATGCCATTTATCATATAGGGCAGTAATATTCCAAACAATTCGGTGTATGCTCAGTCGTTAGGAAAAAGTCGAATGGTCTTTTCAGAGATGACAAATCTATTTTTAAAATTGGCGCATAGACTTATGTCATCTCTGCAAATACAGATTTGAAATATAATGAACAGCCAGAGTGTTGATGGTCAAGGAGGTTTGATTTTATTTGATATAAGGGCATTCAGTCAATTTACTTCACAGTTAATCATTAAGGAACAGCTGCTCAAATATTGACTTTGGTTACAAGAACGCATATAACTTAACTTAAATTTTTGTTTGAAAGACACTATCTCCACCTAGATTGTGCTCCTAACTGCTGAAGGCAAAATCTACAGTTTAAAAAAAAATAAAATAAGAAAAAGGTATTTTAGTATGCGTCAACATCTAGAGAAATAATTGAGTATTTTAAAGAGATCTTTTTTTTATTTGCTTTAAGATAGTTTTTTTATAAAAAAAAATAAATTTCGTCCATATTTGACACCAGTCCCTTAAAACTAGGAGCGTTAAAACTGTTACACGTGTATTGGAAATCAAGAACACTCTTGTACTGATTACTACTCAATACACCACACGGAGTCATGAGGTTCATCCGGATGCATGATTAGCAGATCTAACTCGTCCACAAGTGTATTTTGACAACCCTGTTATTTTCTATCTCACCAGTGACTCAGAAGTAATTGTAGCGTCTCGCTATTCGAACTTGCTCGTAATGTTTTTATCCTGTGCCCAATCCCCTCTTTTTCTGTAACAGAAAAATATTGTACAGGCTTTGTCTGTCCGTCCGCAAGTTTTCTGTCCGCCCTCAGAACTTAGAATCTACTAAGGCTAGAAGGCTGCAAATTGGTACGTTGATCATCCACCCTCCACTCATTAAACATACCAAATTGCAGCCTTCTAACCTCAGTAGTTTTTATTTTGCCTAAAGTTGAAGTTAGCCATAGTCGTGCGTCTGGAAATTCTATAGGACAGGCCACTACCAGGAATCAAAGGAATTTATTTCTGGTGATGGAAATTCATTTCCCGATACAATGTGGTTTGGGTCCCACAATAAGCTGTAGGTCCCGTTGCTAGGTGACCAATGGGTTCCTAGCCACGTGGAAATATCTAATCCTTCGGGCCAGCCCTATAGGAGATCTGTTAATCAGCTTATCGGTATGGTAAAACTAAGATATACTCATACTCAACTTTGAGCACTTAACATGAAACTCCGATTAGTACGCGTTCTGAACGTTAAACATGTATGGTAACACATTATGCCATTAAATTGAAATTTTAAGAGAGGCGTAAATAGTTAAAAAGAGACAAAGGTATCAATCTCCCAGAGCGAGTAGTTTTAGTTTTTACCTATGATTTTTCTACTCCGCGCATCTCTACATCACGTATAGTTTCCGCTGGTTGTCGTTAACAAGGTCTAGAGAATATACTCTCTAGACCTTGGTCGTTAAATCACCCGTGTACCCTGCGTCGTTGCATCGCGAGGAAGTCCTAGAAAAAGGAGTAAGAGTTAAGAATATCTTAGTTTTACCAGACCACTGAGGTGATTAACAGCTATCCTAGGGCTGGCCCGAAGGATTAGATATTTTCACGTGTCTATGAACCAATTGGTCACCTAGCAACGGGAACTACAGCTTATTGTGGGATCCGAACCACATTATATCGAGAAATGAATTCTATCACCAGAAATAAATTCCTCGGATTCCGCGTTGGCCGAGCCGAGAATCGAACTTCGGACCACCGGATTAGCAGCCGAGCGCGAAAACCACTAGTCCAACAAGGAACTAACAAGGTCTAGAGAATATATACTCTCTAGACCTTGGTGGCTAAATCACCCGCCTACCCTGCGTCGTTGCATCGAGGAAGTCCTAGAAAATGAGTAAATAATAATAAATATATAAATGACTATGGAAGGCAGAGCATCATGACTGGAATAACGCCGAAAGGGAAGCGGGGTTTTGCTTGCTTGCGTAGCCTTGCATTATGCTTTCCACAACGATGCTTCCAAACGTTGCCTTTGAATGTCCTTATTACGGTGGCGATAAGGCTTTTGTACTCTCAGTTTAGGATGAGAATATTATTTGTTTTCTGCAGTTTTATTGGATTTACCGCCCGGAGCAACCGCCACTTTGATGGTATTAACTGTCGAATTGGTGTCTTATCAAGTTTCCGGGAGGTGTAAGTGCTCCCGGGGCTGTAGTTAGTGCAGAGCAATCAACTAATCAGGTGTTATCCTGAGATCATAATAACGTAGTACATGCAATTAGAAGGCCATAAAAGCTTACTCAAACGCACTTGGTTTCCTAAGGCCCCCGGGAATACTACATCGGCTGGGGGGGGGGGGGGGGGGGTGACTGGGTTCAGTTGCGTTGGAGCGATAGCCGTCGTCTTGAAAGGATTCTCTCTCTCTCTCTCTCTCTCTCTCTCTCTCTCTCTCTCTCTCTCTCTCCGCAGCTATGGTTGCAAGTCGGCTGGTTCTTAAGCTCTGAAGTTGTCAATGTTTTCATTTATTTTAATGCTGAAATTTCCATTTCTATTTTTTGAAAAAGTGAACCAGTCGTTAGATAGCCTTCTTCAGTAAATATTGATTTCGTTGTAATGATTGCTATACCCAAATTAAAGAGACGATCAACCATGACATGTAGTGATAAATCAGATTATCGCGTTCACATCGGGGAATATATATAATATATATATATATATATATATATATATATATAGATATAATGTATATATCACATTACCGTGATTCATATACATATATCGAGCTACAAATGTCCTTTTATATCTAAATTCGCTCTACCTCGGAATTAATATATATTTTATATAGTTTAACCGAAGGGGAATTTACTCAGCGATATTGAGAATTGCCGGCCGCGGCACGAACATCGACATCTTCAATTCCAGGACTGGCAGTGAAGCCTTAGCCAACCCCGCCACCGCAAGTGGCTTCACTGCCAGTCCTGGAATTGAAGATGGCGATGGTTCGTGCCCGTCGGCCGGCAATTCTATTATCGCTGAATAAATTCCCCTTCGGTTAAACATATATGAAAATATATTAATTCCGAGGTATGGGCGAATTAGATATTAAAGGACATTTGTAGCTCATCTATATATATATATAATATATATATATATATATATATATATATATATATTATAAATACATATATTATATGTGTGTGTGTGGTGTGTGTGTGTGTTGTGTGTGTGTGTGTGTACATGTGTGTGTGTGTACTTATATATATACAACTATGTTATATAGATATATATATATATATATATATATATATTATTGATTAAAAGACATATAGATAGACGGATATCAAGGAAGCATCCAAATACAAAGTATAATGACTAGTTTTGTTGATATTCAGACAGCCAAAAGTCTAGTACATAGTGGAAGAGGTGCACTATATTTGCTTTGGAACAATAGACAACAAAAATAAGCCAACAAAGGCGTAGGAATTGATGTTAAACAAAAGTAGAAGAGCAGTCCTTCCTCGAAAATACTAAACAAGTGTTCTAGACAAGTTGATTTATCTCCTGTTGATATAATTTGAAGAACAGACGTCATTCCTACAAACCTTGTGTTTGTAGAACCACGTGACGTCTAGACCATGTAACCTTTGTTCATAGGAAACCGACTGGCATAAGTAAATTTGATGGCTTAAAATCTATACAAAGACATCTTTCTTTTATAGGTGTTCTTGCTTATACCCTTCTTAGCTGGTATTGTTTTTCCTATCATGACTTTATTTGTAAACTTTAGTCAATGATATTTTGTTCTGATATATTTGAGTACGTACATTTTTAGGTCTTGTTCAGTTGATAAGATTTGTTTTCTCGAACACGAACGAAAATCGAACTGTTGCCCTTTTCGTAAACATTCCGTGTAGTTGCGATTTTTTTTTCTCAGTGTTTCCCCCCAAGCCATATGTCTTGAAAGTTTCATGCGTAATGTTATGTATCTCCTAAGATGCTTGAGTAAAACAAGAAAGCGGTCATGATTAAATTGGTGGTGCTTTTCATTTAACCGCCACTTTTGACCAGCGTTTTTACCATATATGTATATATATATATATGTGATGTATGTATATATATGTGTGTGTATGTATGTATGTAGGTAGGTAAGTAGGTATCTGCGTCGTATAATCGCTGGAAACAGGTGCTTTACATTTAAACATCACTTGTATACTGATGTGCGTGTGTGTGTGTTTGTGTGTGGTATACGCGCACGGGCGCGCTCCTGTAACTTTCACCTTGATGAATGGCCCTTAGCCGTTTGCATTATTAAATACCCTTCTATCTGTTGCAAGCTAGGGTAAAGTAATTATTAGTTTATACCAGAATAGCATAAATAGATTTCAGAAAGTGATCATAAACATCTAAAGAAAGAGTTTAATCCAAGTATCCTATCGAGCTCACACTCGAGCTAATCATCCTGTCGGAAGTTTTTCATACCCTTGGAAAAGTTGTGCTGGCACAGTAATAGTTTGACGGCTTAGTAGAATTAAGGATAGAATAAAGAATATTTTCAAAAACATCATCGTTATTGCAGCCCTGTTCTTCCACAACTGTTTCCGAACACTTGATCTCAGCCATCGTCGCCGTGACGTAAATCGTGTTTGTAGAACAAAAACGGTCGTATTACTTTCCGGGACTTTTCCTTCCAATTTGGATTGAAGGAAATTGATGAGGCCGTAAGTTGTCATGTAAGTCGAGACACTTTCAACATATGATCCTTGGCCGTCAGCTTCGTAGTTGTATCTTTACAGCGTTAATCTAACTCTTTCTTGCACTTCTCTATTTATTAAAATTTTATTGAGTTCCCTCTTTCATTTATGATCCTCTAACATTTCCTAATGATATTTTTCTTATCTTAGTGCGTTCCCTTTCCCGCGAAAGGCTGTATTTTTAGTCATTTTTTGCCTACGAAATTGCTTGCTGTCTTGCAGTTACAACTCGTACTTGAACCATTTATCGATAAGCGTGACGTCAAGTTTTATGTCCAGTTTTATATCCTGCAGAACTTTTATAGCCACTTGAGCTATATTTCGGCTTTGCCGGTTGCACCCTTCGGACTCATGGCTTTGAAATGACAAACCCTCATGGAATTAATTCTTTGCCAAAATTCTGTTGGCTTTTAGACTTACCACAGCTAGGATTTTAGCATTATTAACAGCAATCTGACCTCATTAATCTGTTATTAAAGTGTTCTTTCATACATGCTATCAATAACTTCCAAAAAAGCGCCTCAGTGGCGTGGTTGGTATGGTGTTGGCGTCCCACCTCGGTGGTCGCGGGTTCGATTCTCGGCCATTCCATTGAGGAGCGAGAGATGTGTATTTCTGGTGATAGAAGTTCACTCTCGACGTGATTCGGAAGTCACGTAAAGCCGTTGGTCCCGTTGCTGAATAACCACTGGTTCCATGCAACGTAAAAGCACCATACAAACAAACAAACAATAATTTCTAAATGATACAAGCATTTCTTGTAGAACATTGTTAGTAGACCTGTCAGTATTTCAAAACACA
Source organism: Macrobrachium nipponense (assembly GCF_015104395.2). Lineage (NCBI taxonomy): Eukaryota > Metazoa > Arthropoda > Malacostraca > Decapoda > Palaemonidae > Macrobrachium > Macrobrachium nipponense. The sequence goes on from NC_061087.1 coordinate 7,787,059, forward strand.
TAATTATTGTAATTCTGAATATTCAGTAAAACTATATTGTCGTCATATAAATATTTGAAACACATTTCCTCTCTCATTACAGGAATATAGTGGGCAACTGTGGGTGTAGAAAGATGTTGTATTAAGAGCCATTTTCCTGACTGGTAAGGACATGCTGATGGTTTTCTTCCTTTTATGGCTTTCAGTTGGTCATTTTAGATGTCAGCTGACCTTGACACCTTTATACAGCCTGGGCATTTAATGTAATCCGTCAATGTTTGGTCGACAGGCGACAAGAACATCCATAAATAGTTCCATAAATAATTATTGCTCTGAGAGTTTCACGTCGGTGTCATTTCTGCTGAATATCAGTACTCGCAAACCTTTGTTTCCCTTTGCATGGAAGTGAGGAGAAAATGCTTGTATGAATCAGACCCAGCACGCTCAATGAAACTCCTCAATAAAATTAAAAAGATTTCTGCACTGACACATTCGCTGAACAACAGCCCATCAAGAGATCCTCCTCAACATGTGAGCATTTCCTGCCGAGTGATTTAGGACCCCCAAATAGAATATCGCTGCAGTGATGTGGTTTGCGTTTGTTTGTGTTTATGTGACACCCTCTGGAAGGAGGAGGGCTGTGCATTCCCTGTGCTTACGTCCCTCCTCTCTTGGGGGTAACGCCGGAGTATCCGGTGGGTATTGTGTTCGGGTTGACATTTATCAGCTTTCCTCGTCGTCTGCATCCTCAAGCTGATAACGGATGCAATAACCACGCTGAAATATATAAAGGAAAGAACAAATCACCCTGATGGTGTCAAATTAAGTGAATTGCGTCATGTAAAAAAGTTTGTAAATCTGGTCCCGGTGGTCATTACCTACAATATCGCTTTGGGGGAACAACCTATGTGAAGACCAATTTATATGGATATCCAGCGATTGTGAGGCGAAGGGAGGTTCAGAGAGGAGAGGAGAAAATACCGCACATGTCGTCTTCAAACACCACAGTGGCCATTACTATAAAAATTATGCTTCTTAAAACCCACCAAATAACATAATGGCGTCGCAAAATTAAAGTTATTGCCTCCACGGAACCTAAATGGGCCGTCGGTTGGGGTTTCCACCTCACAGACCAGTCAGTTTTCTGCAAAAGAAAACTATTGCGATGGCTTTGTTTTCCCTTCGGCACTTTTGCTCTTCTCGTTCACATCTTAAAAGATACAGAGACTGGAGGGCTACAAATTGGCATGTTGATCATCCACCCTACTACCATTAAACATACCAAATTGCAGCCCTCTAGCCTCAGTAGTTTTGATTTTTGTTTAGTGTCTAAATTTAATCATGATCGTATATCTGGCAACTCTATAGAACAGGCCACCACCGGGGAGTGGCTGAAAACTTCATTGGCCGCGGCTCATACAAAAAAACTCTTTTGCGCTGAAGAAACCTCGGACCATGTTTTACTTGTTTTCTTCTTGTCCCTGGAACGTTGCTTGAACTTCTGCCGTGAAAACCAAAAAAGCCAAATAAACCTGTTCCCTGAGAACTTGCTTTGCTGTGCGAATTTAGCTCTTCATCCCGGGAAACGATCTTCACGCTAGGAGTGACGTGTGAACATTAGCATATACAAAAAGACTCCGAATCAAGAGATCAAATGAAACAGATTGCCCTCACCAAGCTTTGTGTCCCGAGCGCCAGAGGGTCGGAGGAGTTGGAAGGTCACACTCGATGTCAAGGGGAGAGAGAGTACACCTTGAAGGAGCGGTTGGCGTGGGAGGGAAGCAGAATGATAAATGGAAGGGAGAGGTAAATCGGCGAAAATGAAGGCGAGATAAAAAGAAAAAAAAAAAAAAAATAAAAAAGTAATTGTCGAACCGTATCTGGGGGGGGTGAACCTGATACCAGGAAATGCTGGAAGAGATGAATTAGGGGGAAACGCCGATGTTAGGAAATGGAAGAATGAGAGAAGACGTTGAATCGTAGTTGGGGTTAATCGCTAATGGTAGAAAGGATCAGAGAGCGACTACTAGACAACAGGATGCATTGATGAGATCACGTTGGCTGTAACTAAGCACAACTTGAAAGGATCATCGCCATTTTTCAATTCGAAAGACGCTTTACGGAGATTAACTCTCCACGCTTTATTTTGTCTAAGCATTGCTCGAGACGCTGCTGAGGATTATTATTTTCCGGCCGTTGTTAAACTCGAAACGTCTTTTCCTGGAGGTCATGACGGCCCCTTAGCGCCTCAGTGGCGTGGTTGGTATGGTCTTTGCTTGCCACCTCGGTGGCCGCGAGTTCGATTCTCTGGCATTCGACTGTGGGGGGTTAGAGATGTGTATTTCTGGTGATAGAAGTTCACTCTCGACGTGGTTAGGAAGTCACGTAAAGCCGTTGGTACCGTTGCTGAATAACCATACTGGTTCCATGTAACGTAAAAACACCATACAAACAAACAAACAATGACGGCTCCTTAACTTACAAAAGAATTTTGGTTCCCTTTTAAACTTAGAAGAAAGCAGAATATGATCCGTGTTTTTAAGCTTGTCGTGATATTATTAGCCACGATGTTATTCCTATACCGGAATAAATTTAGATTTAACTTTTTAATGTAGGAGCCATGCGTTATTAACCTTTTATAATAGAGTACTCATCAATGTTTTGTAAGCTATAAATGGCTTATAATATTTGTCCTTTAAGATATGTAATTAACCTGGCAAAAAAAATTTGAATAAATAAATAAAATCCCCTTTAACTAAAAATATAACCTGGAAAATTAGAGCGTCTTTTGCTGTAAGTCCTATTTTATAAGGGAAAGAAGGGAGCACTCCTTACGACAAGGATATGCATTTATAAAAAATTTTGTTTTTGTCAGTTAACTATATTTTCGAACACCATTGTTAGACTGTTTAACTATATTTTCGAATACCAGTGTGAGACTGCTTTGTTCCCAAAGCTATGTAATGTTTTAACCTTAAGTTTCCACCCTTTATGACCTGTCTGTCGTTAGACGTCTCAAATTATTCAAAAGAAATCAAGAGACCGAAAATAGGAATTTTTCGCACAGTAGTGCATCCAATCTCTTTGACCATTATGAGCCAAGATAAGAAGACGAAAGTAAGGTTTTTCTACAAGTGACCGAAAATGTCTACACGTCCGTCATTTCTATTTTCAAAAGCTTTTTATTACTTGCGAAATTGCGCGAGGATGTCTCTCTTCTTCTAATTCATAATCATAGCTGCAAAAATATTGTTAGAATGATGAAATCTTAAGTTGCTGAATGACCTTGAGACTACACAAGTTAGGTTAACTTTTTAATTGGAAATGGTTAGTCTTCAGTTCATTATAGTGGGCTACATCATCATATTTTATCTTCGTGACTAAGAAGAATGTAAATTAAGAGAGCTTTCATCCTGGGACACTCCTCAGTCAGTGAGGAATAAAGTTATAAGATGGAAGCAGCAGTTGTGTCGTGGTGTCAGCGTAGGACATGAATCGTGACAGGGACGAGGCTTTTTTTTTTTTTTTTTTATCAGCTGACCTCACCCAAGACGCCTGCGAATTTGGGATCTAAACTAATAGCTGTGAACAACCTGGTAGGTACCGAAACCTAACATCGGAAGACATTTTAGGTCGACATAACATGAGACATTAGAGGTCACGGGAACTGTTGTCAGTTGGTAATCTTCCTACGGAAAAGAAAGCTCTGTGAATTAATATAATTGGTGAATTACCCAAAAGGAGAGAACAAGATGAAATGAAGTAGTGAACTGTGCTTAAGGGAAATGACTGGTGTTGTGGTATATTGAATTTATACGGAGTTTCCTATTCATTTTGGATAGTTTTTTGTACAGAACAATGGCTGCTGTGGAATTGAGTGTTGGAAGTCACTTCCTTTTAGAAAAAAGAATATTTTTTTTTTAGTATTTATCGGAAAGGTAACCGGCTTTCAGAAAATTTTTTCGAACAAATACCGCCCCCGGGTAACTGATAAATAGTTAAATTCTCAACTGTTGTAAGTTCTACAGCTATATTTGAGACATAAGAATATCCCTCAGTGAAAAAGATTTTTTTTTTTAAATTTCACTGCTTGTCTTTTCTCCAACCTCCAAAAATAATTATATATTCGAGACAGAAGTATGAAGACTAATTTCTGGATCCCTGAATAACCGGAAGGTATTTGTGCTCATTCGCCACACCGCAGAAAAAAAAATGGTCTAATTCACATACTACGTCCGAAGGTATTCTGATCATTTCAACACGCAAAAGCGAAGAAAAGGGGTTGACACGCAAATACGGAGAAGTCTTGTGATAAATTCAGCGTGCAGTAGTAACGGTAACCAAAATGTGTGTTTTTTTTTTTTTTTTTTTTTTTTCCAGTGAGCCAGAACTCATTCATCCGAGAAGATCCCCCAGCGGCAATTTCCAGAATGAATCGTTTTGCGTCATTTTCCGTGAAAAATGCCTGCCATTTCTCAGAGCTGCTGCGGTTGTGAAAACGGATAAATTCGTCCATTTAACCTCCCGAGACCAATGATCTGGCAAGCACAGGTTTCGACGCTTCGGCGACCCAGGTTAACGGGAAAGTTGCAAGCAAAAGACTTTCTGAGGATGAGGAACATTTGTTATAATTTGACAGGCGTTTTACGAAGGGTTCGTGACAGAGAGAGAGAGAGAGAGAGAGAGAGAGAGAGAGAGAGAGAGAGAGAGAGAGAGATTAAGCCGGAATTGAAGGCGATTGACATCGTTTTGCTTGCATGAAAAGGATCTAAATTATCACATTATCTTGTCTAGAAAATCATAAAGAGCCTCGATTTCATTATTTGTCTTTCATTTTTTGCAAGATTTTTCCTCGTTTCAAGCATCGGGTGAGACGTTGCAGGAAGGTATTAATTGAATACTTCCTTGATTTTATGGTAAGACTTGACACTTATATTCATATTTGTTCGGTGCTTCCGTTTCCAGTAAATGACAAATGCTCACGAAAGAAGTAGGAAAGTGAAATTACGAAAATGCCGTGTAATTTTACTACGGAAGTTTATGGTACGGTTCCCAAAATAATTTGTCATATACACAAGGAGTTACTAGGATTAGGATGTCGCAAAGATTTATTAGTTCATCCTGAGGAGACATCACGTGCTCACTTATCTTTAGGAACAGGTTTTAAAATTCATTCGCAGTGTTCTAATGATTTTGTCTAGCTTTCTTTTGAACTCCTCTACACTGTTGCTGTTTACAACTTCTGGTGGCTGTTTATTCCATGTGTCACATATCTTGTATGTGAAGAAGTTCCCGCAATGAGATGTGTTGTATCTCTTCAGTTCTAGTTTCCTTCCATTATTTCTTGTCTGGTTTTCGTTTAATGAGAAGAGGTTGCTGTCTTCTTTTCTTATGCCCTTCAGTATTTTAAATGTCTATTAGTTGTCCTTGCAATCGTCGTGGAGCTCTAGTCGTCTTTGGTAAACTATTTGCCTGAGGGATGGATTTACCTGTGTGGCTCTTGCTTGTACCCCTTCTAACCTATTTGTGTCCTTTCTTAGTGTTGGTGACCAAACTTCTATTGTATATTCAAGATGTGGTCTAACTATTGATGTGTAGAGCTGAAGCAGAGTTTCCTTGTTTCCGTATTTGAACTGCCTCTTTATGTATCCCACTAGGCACAACCCACTAGTTTCTGTGCCTACTTTTCAGCTTTTAGCATAGCTTTGTGGATTTTAAGTCCTTGGTAATAATGACTCCAAGTTCCCCTTCTTGTTCTACACTATTTATGTCATTCCCAAACAGCATCTAGTTTTGTTTGCACATGAAGTACGCGAGAGAGATGAGAATGCCACAAAATTCAATACATAAATTTATGTAGCTGAGTTAAACCCTTCCCTGAGTGTACATATGGTTTATTCTGCTACCCAGTATGTCCCAGATTTCTGCCGAGTGTCATTCACACGTTTGCGCCTGATGTCTCATAATCTGAAGGTGGAGACAGGCAGATGGAGCAGAATCCCGACCTATGCAAGAACTTGCCAGTATGATAATAGTAGTGTACAATCAGAAAGCCATGTAATTATTTATTGTCCCTTATCTGACGATTGCTGGACAAGATTTAATAGGTTGGACTTTACAAGTGTGGCTAATTTGATGGATGTGGAGCCTGATTTAGTTGTTGATTTATGTAGGTATATTCATGATGTACTGGGATTATATCAGTGAAGTGTTCACCTACCATTTGTAGGTTTGATGTTTTGTTTTGGACAAAATATATATGTATGTGTGTACATATGTATGTGTAAAACTATGTTATGTTCTCAATGATTTTTGTAACTAAAATAATGTACTTTTGTATAAATTTATGTTAGTACATAATATATTGAAAGTTTTGTCAATAAACTAACTAACTAACTAGTTGGCAAGAGGGATGTGTGACCTATGCGGATAATTCCCAGGCGGACAATTTCCATCCGGACAACTTGCATGCGGAAAACTGCCAGTATGGGCAATTGCCAGGCTGACATTTGTCACCCGAACAATTGCCATCGGTTCGAAAATATATTAGATAAAATGAAGGAAATAATTAAATTATTGTTACGGTATGTGGAATTGTTTTCTGGCTGTGTCTTTCAGGATTACGTTTTACTTATATTTTAATTATGATTTAGTTATTAGTTCGAAAACTAATACATAAAATGAAGAAAAAAAGGTAAAGAAAAGATATCACAGTTGATGTAAAGAAGCGAATATTACAAAAAAATTACATTTAATTCCAAAAAATATATATTGGTAATAAAACATGTACAACTTCAGGAAATATGTGTTATAAGCAATGGAACGTAGAAAGTTAATTTTATCTTCAGGATTATAGCGTGTGACTATCTGCTCTAAACGATTGTTTATGTTCTTATACTTAGTGGAAGTAGATCTCTCGTCTCTTTTTGTTTGAAGTACTTTTGTTTGGGATAAAAATTCCTCCTTTATAAGACGATCTATGAGTTTCCGAATGTTAGGGTGAGGGTGTTCAGCATTACTTGATAGCACACTGTGAAATCCTTCTAGATTGTTCGAGGCACAGACCTTTGAGTTCTTAGATTCATATTCCAAATGGAAATTGGAAACAATGGAGTAGCTCTTCTGCGATTTCCGCCTCTTCCTCTCATGACTCCGTTGTAATTTACCTCAAAATAGAGAAACTGGTACAAAGGCAAGGGCAGAGAAACAACGTATCTTAAGACAAAATTCATTATCATTATCGGTATCGAACCTTAAACCCCAAACCAACAATTTTCTAGCAGAAGCGGGAGAAGCATCCACTCGCATCAATGACAGGAAAAGTACATTGCATTGCGTTCAATGATCCTTTTTCAAAGTCACTCAATATGTTTGTTGGATTTTGTTGCAGGAAGTCTTAGATTTTTTTGTGAAACGTTTTACAAGTTTCCGCTGGTTTGTTTGGAAGAAGGGCAAATATACGAGGAAAACTACCCTTATCTACTTGGACATGGATGGTGAAAAAGCTGATCAAAAATTGCTGGTGACACCTTAAAGGTTCCATCAACGACCCAGTTTCTGTACCTCCTTAAATGTTCAAACCCTAATTCGGCAGCAAGTATCAGAATGCGATTGTGGTCTTCAGCTTCTGAATCACACTGCAGAAACTTTTCTCATGATGAAAGAAGTTGAGATTTTCTCAGGATGCAGAACCCTGCTGCCCTTTCCAGGGATTGCAGGAGCACTGGAACGTTTGCTGCCTCCATCGACGAATATTTCCACTTATACTTCAGCTCGCGTGCAACTGTCCAACGGCGATAAACAGCTATAGCAGCTGATGATCTTGTAGATGAATTATTCGGGGCAACATCTTTTAGCTTTACAACAGCACTTTTGGCATTAAATGTACTTTTCGATGCTTCATGATGTGTTCGTTGACAGTTTTTATCAACTCGTAGTTTCCGGCTTTTGATTGTGTGTGTGTACTCGTGCTTTACTTGATCTTTGAACACTCCCAGTAAATCGCAGATTTGTCACTATTATATCCAATTTTATGTTGCATGTACTGCAGACCATCAACTAGAATATCTTTGCCACCCTCACTTTTAATGGTAGAAGCCATTGCTAAGGGCTGTAGAAAATAAGTAAAAATGTTCACTACCGGAGTCTGGAAGTGTGAAATACAATAGATGGAACCCGTGAAAGACTAAAGTATTGCATAGGCTCACGAACACGCATTTTACTTGAAACCACTCAACAGAATATTACGTAAACGAGCAATTTTGTATAATAACACTTATTCTGACTCAACTAAGATTTCTAAACAAGGATTTTGCTTAGGACAACTTATTTAAACTACAGATATCCAAACAAGTAATTTGTAAAGGAGCACTTATTAGGAATGAATCTTTTGTAAGAAACAGATGAATTAAGCATGGAAGTTGTCCGACTGTCTATTGTCTGCTTGGCAATAGTCCGGCTGCCAATTGTCCTAGAACCGTTTGTACTACCTATTTGTAACACTTTACATTTATCCAGGTTAAAAGGCATTTGCCTCCTTTTTGACCGGTCTCCCATTTTTCTTAGATCATTTTTTAAACGTTCCACTGTATCTGGGTTTGCTGCATTTACACTTATAGTTTGGTGTCATCTGCAAATGTGGCTATCTGCTAATTAAGCCTACATCAATGTCATTAATGTAAATTTAAAGCACGAGCCGGCCAAGGACAGAACCCTGAGGAACTCCGCTTGTCACATCTGCCCACTCCGATTCTTCACCATTTATTACGACTCTGTTTTCTATTAGTTAGCTAGTCTTAGATCCAGTCTGCTATTTCTCTTGCAATTTCTAAAGTTCTAACTTTTGTCATTAGTTTCTTGTGTGGAACTTTGTCAAAGGTCTTTTGGAAATCTAAGTAGAATATGTCTATTGCTCTACTACTGTCGTAAATACGAAGCATGTTATGAAAAAAACTCCAAGAGGTTTGATAGGCAGGATCTGTTTTGTCTGAAACCGTGTTGGAGGTTTAACAAGTTGTTTCTATCAGTGTGATCCACAATTTGATCTGCAATTAATGACTCGAAAATCTTACAAATGTTTCTCCTCTTGGACCTTTTTTGTAAACTGGGGATCTTTAGTTGTGAAGTTTCCCGTTTTCATGTTTTATTTATTTATTTATTTTCATTTACATTTTAAGACCTTTTCATACGTACTCATTATGTTTAACACAGGTAGCATTCTGAAATGTGGGTTATTTTTGTTGTTTGATCAGTTCACTTTGTGCCTGCACGGGCTCTTGCTCCCTCAAGAGGCCTCTAAGAATTAGAGTGTTCATTGTCTTTTTTTCTAATTCTGTAAGAATGCGTTGCCCTCTAAGAATAATCCAATTTCAATCAAATGACGCCTTTATTTTAAATCAGATTTGTACATAGTTTACACATTTAAAAAGAAAGGCGAAATAAGCAAGTGAATATTGTCGCTGAAAAAATAAAAAAAATACATCGTTTTAGAAATATTTAAGGCAGTATATTGATGTTGAAGTGGAAAAGAAGTCGTTTCTATTCCGAAAGTCTACACCACTTCAGTTTACGTAGGTGTAAGGTTGTTTTTTATGGTTCCTATCGTTGCGTGTAAATTACATTGGTTTTGATATGATACCCGTTTTTTGACGTTTTTGTTTTAAATACTGCATACATTTATCATATTTTCAGTTTATTATATTTTTAAAACCCAGCTTCTACTCTTTTTCCTGCCTGCTGTTCCTGGCTTTTAGAATGCGGATACATCTGGAAGATGATTTAGATATTTATTATATTTTGCATAGAAAACTGAAAATCAGGCGTCAGACTCATTTACAAAATTACTTCCCCGTTGACCACAGAACACCCAGAAACCACAGCCTCAGGAGCGGTCCATTTGCACATGTTGTCATTTCTCAGACAGCGCCTGAGAAGTGTGAAAGACGGTGCTCTTGGTGTGGTATGGCCAAATGCAGCCGAATTTTGGGTGTGTCACGACAGCTGGCGTTGTTGGAAAGTTAATCACGGTGCATGAAACCCCGGAGCATTTTTAGATAATCTCGTTATTCTGAATAGACGCAATTATAGCCCATTAAGCGTGATTAAGCAGTGGTGGACAATGGACGGGCCTCTCGGGTTTTGAGGAAGATTTCAGAGTCGTGCGCTTGGCAATCAACCTACTACACTCAAATCCTTTGTGACTTCGCTGTGGACTTTTGTAGCACTTTTGGTCATCGTTCTTCGTTGGACGAGTGGTTTTCACACTCGGCT
>NC_061087.1:7807306-7834806 GCF_015104395.2 Macrobrachium nipponense
GGAAATTTAGAAAAAAATTATTTTATTTTATTCTATTTTATATATTTTTTTTCCATCCATGCAGTGGTACTTTCAGTTAGGGAGAGGTAAAAATTAACCTTCATTTTTATGTAAGAAAGTATCACAATTTTATGTATGTACATTTACGTGAATGATGCTTGATATACGTATGTTCACTTCACCAGTTTGAACCTGTGAGATGAATTGTTTTCGTAATATATGCGCCGTAGAAGATTCCAAAAGGCGAGAATTGTTGTAATGCATAGAAATGGCAAAAAGGATATTGTAGGGGTAAGGATGGAAATATACATACGCACACACTCCTACATTCACACAACACACATATGTGTGTGAGTGAATGTAGGTGTGCATACATACATAATTGCCCATCCTTGCCCTTACAATATATAGTACTATATATTATATATATAAATATATATATATATATATATATATAGATTGATATTAAACCCTTATATATCGGTTCCGGTTGTGGCTACTACATATATTTCCATCCTTGTCCTTACAATATATATATATATATATATATATATATATAATATATATATATATATATATATATATTATACACGTATATATTCGTTCCGGTGCTAGCTACTCTTACATGTCAATATACATGTGTCTTGTGGCGGCTACACTAAAAACATAACCTGATGTTATTTGTGGGCCCTCTGTGAGTTATAATCATAATTTCCACACAGCAGAGCTAGAATCTAGTAAAATACACCTCATGCTCTAATGTAACCTTACCACCATACCAGTATGTATGTTAATTACTTATATTGTTTTCATTAGTTTCTTGTTCTCTTTTTATTTCTTATTATTAGTTTCTGTCAGTTGTAGGATTTGTACTGATCTAGTGCAGTACCGATATAATAGACGACACTATTACTATTTTGTACGTGAGAATACTGTGTGAAGTATTTGGTTCTTCGAGAATTTCGACCTTTTTCGAGTGGGGGAACAAGGTGCTTCAATAACATAAGATATGTTTTTACCGATAATAAAAACAGTTGAAGTCGATGAGAATTTTTTTTATGAACTTAGATTTCTTTTAAGTCAAAGCAAACGTTGGAAAACGTTGAGAAGCAACAAGTGTTTAGGTAACTTCTGTATTTTTAACTGTTGTTCGTACAAATCTATTACTGATTTTGAATTTTAGTTATTGATATTTTTCGGACAGAGAATTTTTGTGATGATATTGTCTGGATTTTTTTGTATTTGTAATTTTATTTTTCTATCTAAACGGGCGACAATAGGAAAGCCGTCGGCCATCCAGTGGTAGCAAACTTTGACGATCAATAATTATTTTTTTTTTTTTTTACATATTTTGGTGTTCTATTTCGTTGCTTTATCATTTTCTTCTTTCATAAGTGATGGTCAATCTCCTTTGGCTGATTACCTTACACTTTCGGCCTTTCTGCATTTATTCTTGTTATTTTATCGGTTTATCCATGTTCATTTCCTCTTTTCGTGCTTAATGGCCGTTTGTCTTGATTTAGTCCTATTTAGTAAAGTGTACATGTTCTCGATATGCTATTAAAGGTAATTACGTTTGAGTTGCAAGTGCTTGGTCTCTGTTTCATGTCGGTGTAACACGCTGTAATGGCTGCCTAAACAAACTAAGCCATTAGGTTCGTTTATTAATGTGCGATTGAATACAGTATAAATAATGATTTTATGAAAATTGGTATTATTACTTTTTTTAGAGAAGTTTTTATGAAATCTAGTTTTTCTATAGTGTCCTTTAAATGTTAATTCTGCGTGTGTTCGTGTGTGCGTTTGTGATAATGTACTAAGATTCGCAATAAAACTCATTTGACATCGCTTCTGTACTGGTTATTTCCAAGAAGACAGGATGGGCCCACCTGTTCGCAAATTAGGTTTACCTTTGATGGCTTCGTCTCTGTAAATATCAGAGAATTGCGCTGACTGATGCTTACAAGACATAAGTTAATAAGACGATTGTTTAGATATTGCTGTTTAGAAATACGTTTAAATTATAGTTTTAGCCTGAAATTAGCATCTAATCTCATATTATTCTGTTTACAGACTTTTATCATCACATATGCAAATACTGTCATGGGAAGATACATCGGATTCTCTTCTGTGTGCGTCTTTCGTGTATTTGAATAAGTGTCGGTGTCTTAAGCTTTGTTTAAAGTCTATGCAGTTGCTGTGTCTGCATATGTTGTCCCTTATCATTTTCAATTTTGATATTTCTTTATTGGTACTCTTTTCCTGAATACATAACATCGCTATAGATTTCCTTATCGGAATGAATTTTTAAACATTTTGTTAACGTTACGGGCAGGTTCCTTGTCATATTCGATATCTTTGCTTTTGTGTGCTTTGCTGTGTTTCTAGCTGTGATATTTTCCGTATTTGTTCCTGGTCATATCAGCTCTCAAATCATGGGCTCTCTGCCTTTTGTTATGCAAAGCTTCTACCTCTGTCAGGATGCCCTGACCAGCACGAGAGAGCAGAGCGTCGTTATGCGCCGAAACCAGTAAGATAAGCGCTCAATAAATAAAATTGATAAACGGAACTGATCCTAACGAAAGTGAATCTCTGATAGATTTTTTATTTACTTTTTTTTATCTTCTTCGCCTAAAAGCGCCAGGATATTGTTTCGTTTATGAAAGTCCTCCCAGAAAGGATCCTTATTATGGGTTAGGATGCGGCGCGGGGTGATAGCCGCGCTGGTTTATAACTGATCGAACCGTAATTAGCCGCGTACCACCCAAACTGATACGGGTCCCGGAGTGACGCGCGCTGCCATAAAAACGAACTCCCCGCTCGGACTTCACATACTCACATTGACTTATGATAGTCTTGGACAATCATCTCTCCCCCCTCACCCTCGTTCGTTCCTTCCCTCCCCTTCCCGCTCCATCCCCACCTCTCCCGCTCACTCTGATCCTCAAATCAATTCTTGTTGATCCTCCACAGTTCGACATCAAAAACTCCCATTGACTTTATGATAGTCCTTGGACAATCATTCCCCCTCCCCCCTCGTCGTTCCTTCCCTTCCCTACCCACTCCCACCCCACCACCTCTTTCCCCTTTCCCCCCTCCCGCTCACTCTGATCCCCACCACCTATTATTCTCACAAATCAATTCTTGTTGATCCTCCGCAGTTCGACATCAAAAATTCTCATTGACTATGATGTTCTTAGGCAGTCCCTCCCGGCCCCAGCTATTCTAACCTCCCCCCCCTCCCGCCCCCGCCGGCCCCTTTCCTCCTTTGTTCGACTCAAAAACTCATTGACTCACGATTTTTACGGGCTGCTCTATGGGCAAGAGCCCGTGCTGGCACAAGGTCAGCTTAATCTAAGACAACCTCACGATCATTTTGGACCGTCCCCTCCTCTCCTCTCTCTCCTCCTCCCTTTCCCCAGTCCCTCTGCCTTCCAAATCCATTCTTGTTGATTCTCTCTTAACAATCATTCTTCGGTGCTATTGCATCATTTTCACTGTAAAAGTGAAGAGGAGATCTGTCAGATTTGTGGAAAAATAAGAATATTAGATCTATATAAACTTTTAGGGATTTCCACCATTTTTGGGTAGAAGGGTGAATACAGTGCATTGAATTTCTGAAAGGGAAGATGAAGATTTTCTGAAATGAATTGTTGATGTTAAGTTTTATTCGAAATTAAAAACAGTAATTGAGAGAGAGAGAGAGAGAGAGAGAGAGAGGTTATTAGGAAAACCGGATATGAAGATGGGAAGCTGGAAAAAGAGATTCTTTTTAAATTGGAGGTGGCGATGAAGAGGGTGGAAGCAAGGTCGGAAAAGTTAAGTGCATCTTAGTTTAACCAGACCACTGAGCTGATTGACAACTATCCTTGGGCTGGCCTGAAGGATTAAATATTTTTACCTGGCTACGAATCAATTGGTTACCTAGCAACGGGACCTGCAGATTATTGCGGGATCCGAACCACATTATATCGAGAAATGAATTTCTAAGCAACATGAAATAAATTCCTCTGATTCCACATTGGCAGAGCAGGGAGTCGAACTCGCGACTACCGAATAGATAGGAGAGCACGTAAACCAGCGAGGAACATCAAGGTCGAAAGGAGCATTTTTTTTTTTTTTTTTGTTTTTTTTTTTTTTTTTTTTTTTTTTTTTTTTTTTTTTTTTTTTTTTTTTTTTTTTGCTTTATTTTTAATTGATCATTTTTATCCCCGTTAATGAAGTTGAACGCCAAAACCGTAAGTCATACTGTCGCAGAAAGGACAGACAGACAAGACAGACAGAGAAGGGGGGCCCCCGGTTTTGGGGGGGTGAGAATTTGGAATTCGCGCAATGTCCCTCAGTAGGACTTGACTGGGGCGCTGGAAGAGAAGGGGCAGGAGCCGCGCGAGATGAAGGGCGTCGTGGGCGTGAAGGAAGGGCGTCAACGGCGAGGTTTTCTTGACATATGACCCACTTTGAATCTAAATCTGCCCATTACAATCCCACTTTTAGGGTTAAAGGGTTGAAGCGTCGGTTCTTGCCAGACGAGCTCGAGAAGGCCAAGCCGCCAGTCTACTCGCTCGGTAAAGTGAGCTGTACTTAGAGCTCTGATTTATGGGGGCTAGCCCTTTGTCTCCTCCTCCTCCTCCTCCTCCTCCTCCTCTCCTCCCCCTCCTCTTAATTTTTTTCCCTTGCTTCGTCCCGTCACCGACGACGTGCTTTCGTGGGAATTCCCTCCTCGGCGATGAGGGAAGAAGTCTTGCCGAGTGATGACAAAAACAAGAGAGTTGTTCATTTTGCGGGACTTATCAGACTGCAATGACCCTATATAAATTTGATGTCTTTTCCTGCCCCGTCCTGTTAAGTTTCTACCTCTTGGGTTTAATTTGATGTATTATTTTTTCCACGGTCAGTCTATCATCTTTCTGTCGTTATAATTTGAACAGTTTTTGTGATAACAGATTTTGTAATCTTTCTGCATGGTCCAGGATAAGGACTGGATTTTGTGTCTGGCGTTCTTTTGCAGAAAGCAGCCTGTTTTCTGGTCGGAATTAGATTAAGTTTATCATTTTAAGAGTTATTCACTTTTCAATACAATATATTACGTTAAAGAATCGGCTTTGTAAAGAAAGTGTATAATTTTATACTTCTCTTTCAGTTCAGTATATTACATTAAAGAACCAGCGTATAACTTTCCCAAAGAACAGATGTCTTATGAATAAAATCGTCTGTAGAAACTGATTCCTTTTGACTTGTAGTCCATGGCATCGGCTCCAGGGAGTTAATGTATAATTACTGGAGCCTCACCCCCTACCCCCTTAAGAGGGTACTGCCTACAATATGGTTTGAGCGACGCACCGTAGTAGGAGCTGACTATTCTTTGAAGTCTCTCTTTGGTCCCAGATGCAATGTATTTTTGCATTTTTTTCTTTCATCCTTTTTCTCTTTAGTCTCTACTTAGCTAGCTATCGAAATTCTTTAACTTTGTCATGCTCCAGTCCTCCTCCCCGTCATGCTCCTGACCCCGCCCCCTTCCCCCCTGCTTATTTAAAAACATTCCATTCAGACATATGAGAGCCAGGGGATATGACTCTGTTGTACAGTTAGTATTACTTAAATGATAATAACAAAAATAGTGGATTAAATCCATGACAAGTCCTCTCATTGTAGTGTGTTTTTTTCCTCTCTGAACTGGATTAAGTCAAGGCTCAGTAATTTAATCCAATTTTACTTTATAAACTGAAGTCGGTAAATCTTTTGTGTAGCATCATTTCACAGCGACTTGAACTGAGTTTAATAGGTCACCTGCTGCGACTTAATCATTTTACTCAATTTATTTCTACCGTCTTAGGATTATACTATATCCTCAGAAACCTAATACAATTTTCCATACCACCCTCCGTGGTTTAATATCTGCACCGAGATAACCGGTTACGTGTTGTATCACCTTGAGTTGAATTCAGAGTAATCAGCCTCGTATGTTGAGGCCGGTTTTAGATAACTCAAAATAGGTGAATGAGTCTGATAGTAGAACAGCTAAATGAACCCATGTGATTGTAATATATACGAAGAGTGAAGCTACTCTCTAGTCTAGGGATTAACTATTGTGGCTGAAATATTTCCGACCAAAAAACATGAATTGATCGTATTTTGCTGAAAGTAACTTCAGTAAGTAATTTCATATATCGTAAATTAACACAATTAGTTAAATAACTTTTATCAATAAAAAAAAGCGTTGGTGAGTAAACGGGTTTTTTTCTAACCGCACTCGAAGTGATTGCCGTCTATTTAAAAAAAAAAAAATCCTTGTCCTTTTTATTCGTAATTCTCCAACTGATGCCAAGATATACATCTGGACTTGTAAGAAAGAGGCGACAATTTCAGCTGAAAAAAGAAAACCTTGCTTTATACTGATGATCATTAATAATTATTTGTCTATGTTAAAATTGTTATATACATACTGTTTAGGTAGTAAATACACTCTCCTATGCCCTTATTCCCTTTCCAGCTTGAAATTATTGATTACAGACTGACGAAACGCTTGGCAATAAAGGTAATTAGTAGAGCTTGATTATTTGTCCCCCCCCCCTTTTTTTTTGTGATAAGCAAACCTCCTATCCCAGATAACAACCCAACTCCCCTCACCACCGACCCCTTACACATTCTCATTCGAATGTCAGTCATAGCTTACATTGAACCGCCGCCAGGCCTTTCAGAGGGTAATTGTTTCACATATACTTTAACTTCACTGCTGTCAATCCATCACTATCCCATACCCGCAATTCACCTATCCACCAGGGTACCCTCAGCAATGCCCGTCTATAACCTTTCCAGCCGCTGTTTGGGTGATCCTTCTCCGTTTCTTCATCCCCCCAACAAAAAAATCCACATGCCCCGCTTTCTTGGAATTTCAGAGGTCACCCACGCATATATATATATATATATATATATATATATATATATATATATATATATATATATATATATATATATATATATATATATATATATATATATATATATATATATATATATATATATGTGTGTGTGTGTGTGTGTGTGTCTGTGTGTCTGTGTGTCTCGGAGAGGAGAGAGAGAGAGAGAGAGAGAGAGAGAGAGAGAGAAAGAGAGAGATTAGGTGAAAAGAAGTCAAATCGCTTTGACAAATGATACCAGTTTCTCCCATACATCATGGCAGGTAAAAGAGCATGCGAAGCTGGGACTCGAGTTGTGAGGTCAGGGCTGGACTATAAAAGAGCCTAGACTTTTTTATTTTTTTTCATTCTTCGGTAAATTATGAGGTGCAAAGAGAACGTTATTGCAGAGGGCATTGGAGAGCGAGAAGAGATTGCTATATCGAAATTATAAATTTTTGTATCTATACTCAAGTATATATATAGGAATTTTTGTCTCATTCACTGTGAAATTTTTTTATATTCACGAACCCTAGTCTACAAATGTTCAATAACAGATTTATTCAATTTGATCTTAAAACAACATTTGCAACTTAGGGTTGTGAATACTTTGTGAATTTAGGTATTTATGGATAATTTTTGTGCTTATAAACTTGAGTATTTGGATGGCAGCCAACGGTAGCGGATTAGGTTTAGAGAAACATTGAAAATTCTCTGGTAGGAAAACAAAATGCCTTTGAGCATAAGGCTTTAAACTTTCTTTTAGATGAGAGTTCAGGCAGAAGTGAGAGTGAAGAAATAATTTCTCATCTAATCTCGTAAAGGGAAAATCTGATGTAAAAAAAAAACCTTTATAATTATCAATTTCAGGTTAACTATATAAAAGGATAAGTTCACTTACTTAACTAATATGTTATTATTCTAACATGCAGAATGTTTCACCGATAAGGCAAGCATTCTTATCGGACTGTGATCTATCCGTGGTTGAACCATTAATTAAAACGTTGAAGCCAGTTGTCCGCAATACAGTGAAAGATACGTTTCCGTGCGATTCTTCGATTTATTTCAAGTTCTACGTCAGAGGTTAAGGTTAGGGAACAGGGTCAGAGCTGAGGAGGCTGGAGGTGATAACTCAAAATACATCTTATCTGGTTTGCGATCTGTCTTTAAGGATGAGTTAGGGTCAGATGAATACCGAAGGTAACATTCGTCATCCGATAGGGGAGAGACTGACTCTCTCTCTCTCTCTCTCTCTCTCTCTCTCTCTCTCTCTCTCTCTCTCTCTCTCTCTCTCTATATATATATATATATATATATATATATATATATATATATCTATATATATATTAAATATTACATACATACACACATACACTTGTTGGCTGATTTCTCCTCTGTTCGCTGGTTCAAACCCACAAGAGGTCGAAATTATTATCAACTAAAAAATTCCCCTTCGGATAACATATATGACAATATATATAGAGCGAATTGGATATTAAGGACATTTGTAGCTTAATGCATATAAATATATATATATATATATATATATATATATATATAATATATTATATATATATATATATATATATATATATATATATGTGTGTGTGTGTGTGTGTGTGTGTGTGTGTGTGTGTGTATCACGGAAATACGATAGTTATTGTCAGGATATATGGCCTTGTTTATTTTACGTGTTTAAATGGCTCGTAACAACTTCAGTAGTAATGAAAGACAGAATATGGTTCTGTTCAGTTTGTGCTTATTTGTTGCCCAAAATATCCTCTTTCCTTAAATATTTTGATATAAATCTCTCACCTAAAGTGACTATTGTCCAAATTCTATCCCTCGTAACGTAATACATTACGTTCTACACATATGCAAAGCCGTTGATGGCTTTAAGCCCTGTCCATCGTGGCTTTTTTTTTTTTTTTACGTGGGACTGTTTCTCATGTAAATCCTGAACTTCAATCCTAAGATTATATACAAAAAAAAAAGTCTTTTGGTATGTTTGGTATTTGAGAATAGTAAATAGTTTCGTGGGAACTTTTCCTCGACCATTTTCCTGGCCAAAAGCGCTCGATAATGGCGAAATAGCATAAAACGTAGCTTACCCTTTGTAAAGATGATGTATTTTTGGAATCATTCAGTCGGTTTTTTTTTTCATATATTTATAATGTGGAACCGTAAGTATCATCAGTTGATAGGGAATAGGGATCTATTACTTATGTCATCGGTATCGTCGTTGCTTCGCAATACTTACACTGTATTATCATTGTTCAAATGAACAAGATAATAAAGAACAGAATGCCCGCATAAGAAAAACAGAGAAGGTAGAGAGAAGAAAATAACTGTTAAAGAATGATCAATCGGCAGTATTAATAAATGACATTTATTCACAAGCTTGTTAAAGGGTACAATACAGATGTTGCCTAACCCCGCAGATCAGATAGATCGCCTAATGGAGGATGGGAATTTATAGGAATCGAGAACACGTGAGCTGGAAGAGAATTCAGGAGGTTGGATGTAAATCCCATTAATTTCTCTCTCTCTCTCTCTCTCTCTCTCTCTCTCTCTCTCTCTCTCTCTCAATTTTCGATATTTCCACGTGTTAAACATTTTATTTTCGCTTCCAATCACTGCCTCTCGAACTTGCAATTAATAATAATAAAAATAAACTAGCCAGCCCACTTTCATTTCAGTGTTTGCGTAAAGCATTGTCGAGTCACATCCTTCTCCACCCCCGCCAAAAAAAAAAAAAAAAAAATCTGAGAAAAGTCTCGCAACTCCGCAAGTTAATTAAGCTTCACGGATCGCTGCATCTTGAAACGGGTCTTGCCCGAGTTTAGGTAGAAAGTCTTAAAGTCTTGATGGGAAATTTAGCACCTTCAACCGACAGTTTTTCGTTTGTGCCTCCCACACTCTCCTTCTCCTCCCCCCCCTCCCCCCCCCAATCTCCTTTCCATGAGCGTTATTGATTATTCCAGACAATTTTTTTTATTATTATTCTTGATTTGCTAAAGATGGTCATTGCGTATTTTACCTTTAATTGCGTGGAAATAATTCTCTCTCTCTCTCCTCCTCTCTCTCTCTCCTCCTCTCTCTCTCTCTCTCTCGGTGCTGTCCGCTTTACAAGCACACTCTTAACGTTATGGGATGTACTGCTATGAGTGCAGATTTTTTTTATAAGTTTATGGTATTGGTCAGAAAATTTGTTGTTTACTTCAACAAAGGTTATGTAACTAATTTGGTATCTATGTAATATGGTATTTGGTCAGAAAATTTGTTGTTTAGTTTTTACTCTTTGTCAAAGGTTATGAAACTAATTTGGTATCTATGTAATTCGTGAAAATATGTTTCATTAGAATAATTGATCATTTTATTGAATAATAGATCATTCTTGTTATTTGTTTGTTTATCTATCTTTTAATGCGCTTCTTGTGAAAAGTTATTTATTTCATCCTATTCTCATATACCAATTCCTTGCAGTGTTACCACTACAATGTATGGAAAATGAAGCGTTTACTGCCCTATGCATCGTTTATTGCTCAACTTTTAGTACGATTATTGATTAGTTGTTGCAAGCCACATAAATAGTTTTAGACAGATTTTTCTCTTCATTAGATAACCAAGATTACTTGCATGCATTTTAGAACATTGTAGTAATGCAGAGTTAGTGAGATGCAAGTGACAATAATGATTTTAGGGTGTTTGTTTATAAATATTGATATTGTTGACATTTTACTTCAGCTATTTGCAATTTATTGAGATTTAATCCAGTACCATGTAGTTGAAAGGAGATAGTATTTTCACTCTAGGAAATATCTCGAAAATATGAATATTTGCTGGCATGAAAACCATCTTGACCACTATGAAATTTAAGGATGCGTGATTCTTGAACTCGCTCTGTTTTCCCAGGGAGTAGCGTGTTGGTCATGGTTTTGTTCCGACTGGGTAATTATGTATTTGTATGCTGTAATATAGTTGATATTTTTGTAATATTTGGGTAAACTTAACACTAATAACGCGATTATGTTCCTACAGTTTCGAATTTGATTGAATTCTCCAGAATCTCATCCAGACTTTTTTGATATGCTAAAAATTATCTTGCTTTGGTTCCTTTAACTTCTTAAGATTTTCGAAGATTGCCTGTAAATTCAGTTGATGGAGCAGTGTGTAGCTTACTCGCTATGCTAGTGTTCCTTTTAACTGGTTTGAAGGGACGGTCTCATGATTCCTTTGATATTAATGAGAGAGAGAGAGAGAGAGAGAGAGAGAGAGAGAGAATAGATGAATGAATCAAGTTCAAGATTACTTTTAAAGAAGAATGGTGCTACGATTACCATTCTTTGTAAATTAAAGAAATAAGAATACAGAAAAGGAAGAACTTGCTCATCCTACAAAAAAGAAGAGGGAGCTCGCGCATTTCCTTTATACCGGACGATGTTGATGTCGTCGTCGTCCTCCTCCTCCTCCTCCTCCTCCTCCTCCTCCTCCTCCTCCTCCTCCTCCTCTGAAAAAATAAGGAGTGAAAGAAAGCAAATTAGATTCAGAATTGTTAATCCAGTTGCCTCCTGCCAGTCAACAAGTTCCCACCCAATACCTCCAGCAGAGCCGTACTTGTTAACAAGTGTTGTAAAGAGGCGCCATTTCCTTTGAACGCAACACCATCTCTCTCTCTCTCTCTCTCTCTCTCTCTCTCTCTCTCTCTCTCTCTCATTTTTTATTTGGCCACCCTGGGAGACAAGGTGTTATAAAAACACTCGGGCGAATGTTTTCACACTCCGAGCGTCCTACGAGCATCATTAATATTTCAACTAATATCATGGTAATATTGGTGCGAAGCCGGTGTTTTTATTATGTGCCAGGACGTCTGCTTCGCTGCTGAATAGCGGAACGTCAGTTGGGGTTTACTGTTCGCAGACGGACGTATAAAACTTGTGCATGAAAAGTACACGCGCTCTTGAACATATTTTGCTCGATAGTTGATTTTGCTTATTATAACGTATGCTCGTCTGCGTTCGTCTGTGC
This sequence comes from Macrobrachium nipponense, assembly GCF_015104395.2. Classification (NCBI taxonomy): domain Eukaryota; kingdom Metazoa; phylum Arthropoda; class Malacostraca; order Decapoda; family Palaemonidae; genus Macrobrachium; species Macrobrachium nipponense. The sequence continues at coordinate 7,819,231 of NC_061087.1, forward strand.
CTGTCAGTATATTTATGTATTTACGTATGTATGTGTAAATTGTATATATATATATGATATATATATATTATATATATGTATATATATAAAATATATGATAATTATAGTAAGTATATATTATATATATATATATATATATATATCTATAGATATTATATTATATATATTCTAGATGTAAGTATAATATATATATAATATCCACAGAAATGATTCTGTATATTTTAGTTCTAATGCTAATTTCTAAAAATTATTCTTATCTCGCATAGCTAATTGAATCAGTAACATTAATAATTCTGTATCATCTTAATTTATGCCACCAAATTGCCAAATAAGTCAGCTATCTTCGATACATCCTTGTTAATTTATTTAGTAAAATCCATAATCAAGAGGATTTGCATTAATGGATGTGTTATCTAGGCTATTCTGGTTAATTATGAGTGGAGCAGGTGTGTAGATTACTTTGTCATTTTCTAATGCGTAGACTGTGGTGACATAACTATGTAAGATTTGCTTTTCGATTATCCTATAGCAACGTCTAATCATTACTTTTTATTCATCCCTCATTGATGAATTTATCTTTAGTATATTTTCCATTCTTGATTGTTCTTTTTTTTTTTTTAAAGAACTGTTTTTTTACGTGAAAAATTCTAGATTTCAATTTTGATGCGAAGCTGTATTCTAAAAAAAAATGCGGATTAAAAAAAAGGGGGGGGGGGGAAGGACCCCGCCCCCCAGACTTTTTATCGTACTTAATGAAGGTCCCAGTACAAAGACCATGGATTATGTCAAAAACATTGCCTCTTGTTTCGTTACTGGATACTAATTGTTCGTAACGTACGTTTCAGTCCTGTGACTGAATTGCCATATTATGTACGAAGAGGAATGTGAAGAATAACCCTCGTACATTACTTGTGATTACAAATATTTTATTCCTGAATAGGAAATACCCATTATTGCATCAGCAAGGTAGTTTGAGAATAGGCAGTGGTCTTTTTATTTATTTTTTCCAGGGAGACTGCAAAGGGTCTTTCGTACTGTTGTGCTTTCAGATTCAGGTTTTACCTGGAAGTGTCTCAGAAATATAAGGATAGACCTGCGATACCCCAAAGTCTAAATTTCGGTGAGAAACTTGATACTGCTGACACACATTGCCGAAATTGTCAAACTGCGAGGAATGTGGTATACGATCCTGTAGTATTTACGGCTTTTTTTTTAATCAACTTTTTTTTTCCAACAACGCTTGCAAATATCAGCGAACAGTAGAATTCCTCTTCATCCTGCATTTGAGATTATGTGCAGAAGTTAAGAAAAGAAGAGGGAACGGGATAACCATTACGATTTTTATATATTTATTTCCCTGAGAATGACCAAGATAGGTAATGGGCGTTTTTGTTTTTGTAGTCAGGGTTTGTTTTCTGCGTAAACGGAAGAAATTCAATGGAAATGTAAGGCATACCAGAGGAAGTACCAAAATATTTTAATGTTTTTTAAAAATTTCAGTTTAGTTTAGGCTGCTTAAAATAATTATATAAACTTGCTGCTCCTTATTCATTTATTCAAGTGTGGTTATTTTTCAGAGAATTGTTTTCTACAAACTCAGTCAGAATGGAGTATTTTATTTTAATAGTTAACCTATTGAGGTTCTTCAGTTGCTTCTTGTTTTTATTCTATTTTTCATGAATTAATACATCCTATTCTGACCAAATCTCAGTAACGCCATATGGTTTTTCTTATTATTTTAAAGTATTTCATAGTTACTCTTTGGACTAGTGGTTTTAGTGCTCACCTACTGATTCGGTAGTCCCTAGTTCGATTCCCCACACTCTGCCAACGTGGAATCATAGGAATTTGTTTTTGGTGATTAGAAATTAATTTCTCGATATATTGGGCTTCGGATCCCACAATAAGCTGCAAGGTCCCGTTGCTAAGTAATCAATTGCTTCCTAGTCACGTAGAAATATCTAATCCTTCGGGCAAGCCCTACGATAGCTGTTAATCAGCTCAGTGGTTTGGTTAAACTAAGATAAACTTAAAGTATTTCATATAACATTGTGCTTTTATAGTTATTTATACCTAAATATTGAACTCTGACAAAGGCCTTCAAATTTATTTGTAATTTGAGTTAAGAATAGGCATTGGAACCGGTTATCTTTCAGATTATGATCTAAGCTATTAAATTCAGTATTTGTACTAAAATCTAGTGAAGTTTGTTTAGGATTTAAATTTGTATCTATATTCGACACCCAGTTGGTAACCTGAGTTTGTCAGAATATTTTAGATATCAAGGAAAGGGTGTGGGGCCAGCAACCTCATTCCTAAAGACTTGTCTAGGGACAGTGTTATTAATGTACCCTTTATGGCGCCACCTCCTCCTAAGGGAAAAAAGGGAAAAAAAAAAAAAATAAAAAAAAATGGAGTAAAATATACGTTTTCGAATTGGTAGCTGTGATGTATATTCATATTCATAATTCATTCGTTCTATTATACGTTTGAAAAGCAGAAGGAACCATGTCAAATGATGGTAACAGGTCTGAATCTCCGCCCTCCGCCTGTGAAGTCGTTTCCTTATTTATTTTAGCACATCTATAAAGATGATGAATAGCCGTGTAATTTAATGGTAATGAGGAGAAGGAAACATAAGTCATTCCTGTCCGTTGCATTTTCTCTCTCGTGGCTGTCTTCCCTTCCCAGGATGTTTATTGTTGTCAATTTTTCTTTTATGTGATTATGCATTTCCAGGTAAGAGAAAATTCACTACCGAAAGGGGAGAAATGACCCGTAAAACTGAACGGCCGTAAGGCGACTTTCAAGGGTTGTATACGTATGTACATGCGCATGCATGGTTGTCGTTCTTTTTCTGATCCTAGAAATTCGATGTTGTTTCAAGAAAACACACTTCTCGAATGGCGCGCCTTATTTTGAACAAGCTGTTTATAGCTCGTCATTCTGCCATTGGAATTAAAAGTAGTATGAATGTATAATTTTTGACATTGCTTATTTTTTCTATAGCTTAAATTCAGCGTTGACTGCATTTTTACCGTGAAAAGTTACGTACATCTTAGTTTAACCTGACCACTGAGCTGATCAACAACTCTCGTAGGCCTGGCCCGAGCGATTAGGTATTTTTACCTGGCTAGGAATCAATTGGTTACCTAACAAACGGGACCTACAGCTTATTATGGGATCCGAACCACATTATATCGAGAAATGAATTTCTAATCATCCAGAAACAATTCCTCTAATTCCACGTTGGCAGAGCGGGAATCGAACTCAGGACTACCGCCAGATACGGTTCCGAAACACTCAGTGATAGAACCTGTGAACACAGAAATGTCTTTCGGCTTGAAATTAATTCATCTCGTGGCTTGCTGTTAATGAGATTATCCGATAGGCGGTAAATGTTCTTGGCCACGAGAGCGTAATTGAAGTATCAGCGCCGTGCTGGTTTTTGTCCGAGGTTTCACAAGCATTGCGTCAGTTTGCCCAACTTTCTGATCAGTACTCCTTCACGCCTTGAGACATCGGTGATTTTATTCTCTCTCTCTCCTGATTTTTCTTTCTAATGGTGTTTATTGCTCTAAAGTAAAAGTAATGGTAATGTCACCACTACCACTTTTGAAATTCATTCAAAATATCCCATATTATATATAATATATATATATATATATATATATATATATATATATATATTTATATATATATATATATATATATATGTATATATATTATATATATATAATATATATATATATATATATATATATATATATATAATATATATACCATAGAATTTCATGTACTAACTTCGTTTCGAAGTACTTATTTATTAGATTTGCACCTTTGGAATGAATACGTCGTATACATAATGTATATTTTTAGTTGCACGTGTGCAGTTAATTTTGCTGCACTGTGATTAGTATGATAACAAACCGCTGTATATCGCTTATAAGCTGCTTTTTTTTTTAAATAGTTGTTTTAGAATAGAAATAACAGCCACTCCTTATTTCTCGTTGCAAAGCTAAGCATTTGGTAAAGTTTTCTGAACTAATTTCACCTTATTGAATATATTAAACACTTGGAATAATGAAAATCATTACATTGCAAATTGTGTAATGTCAGCTACGGTAATAAATAGGAATATACAAGATACTTGGAAACCGATGACTTTGAATAACTTTAAGTATAATTGCTTATTTTATGCTGGGCTTTCGATTGCTCAGAAGATTTATCAGCCTTACATTATTCACGTTATTCATGTGACTTTGATGCATTGTTTTATTACCGCCTTTGGGTAAAAATGTTCATTCTTAACTTCATGTGTGAGTTTGTGGCTCTCTCTCTCTCTCTCTCTCTCTCTCTCTCTCTCTCTCTCTCTCTCTCTCTCTCTCTCTCTCATACCATTTTTCTCTCCCATAGTCTGTCTGTCTATCTCCTTCACATCCCTTTTATACACCTTGTCTGTCTATGTCACACACACACGTACGTTTTTTTCTTCCATTTAACTCCAACTCTCTCTTTCTCTATCTTTTCTATCTTGCTCTCACTACTTTTTCCCCTGTTAACCAGTCTCTCTCTCTCTCTTCTCTCTCTCTCTCTCTCTCTCTCTCTCTTCTCTCTCTCGTAAAGGTTTCCATCCCCAGAGTATAATGATAAAGATATTTGTTGCAAGAATAATTTCCTACATAAATTATTATTGGCTTTTTATTTTGTTGCGTCCATTATCCACTATTATTTACTTTTCTTATGTTTCAACGGTGTTTTATTCTTTTCCCTTCCTTTGGGTATTATGATTTACAATCTTGAGAGAGAGAGAGAGAGAGAGAGAGAGAGAGAGAGCAAGCGAGCGACCAGCTATCATGACCATCTTTCAAGATAAGGAACGAGCCAACCCAAAGGGGGAGCGGGGGATACCACTTAGCCTGAGAGGAATGTGCGATAATAGGCACCTCGAACATGAATTATTACCACACCTAAATAATTCATACTCTTATTGGTTACAGGCCGCTTTCCTCGTCATTTCTTCTTTATCCGAGAAAACTCTCTCTCTCTCTCTCTCTCTCTCTCTCTCTCTCTCTCTCTCTCTCTCTCTCTCTCTAGAGAAATTCTCCTCTTAAGGAGTTTTTCGTAGAATTTAGTATACTCTCTAAACGTTTTAATATTTACATTTTGTCATACGTGTCCTGTAAAGACACTTAACTATCTCTTTATACCTTCAGCTTAACTTGATTTGTGTCTGAACCGGATATATTTTTTATGAACGTCATGGTTTTATTTATTAATATATAATTTTTTTTATTCTTTTAGAAGTCTTGGCAGAGGCAGCCAACATCCTCTTCCCCCCCCCCCCCCCCCCTCCTCCAAGTCACCTATCCCACCCCCTCTGTAACGTGACTGGCGTAACAGCTTACCATTAATTATGATGATTACAGTATCCATATAGGTAAGATAAAGTATTGTCTTGGGTTGAGTTATTGGATCTCCGATGACGATGTTTTTCTCGAGATTCGAAGCTTAGAGAGAGAGAGAGAGAGAGAGAGAGAGAGAGAGAGAGAGAGAGAGAGAGAGAGAGAGAGAGAAATGCCGTGTATGGTAGATTTTATGTGAGCTCTCTCGTCAGTCAAAAGGTATAAATATTAAAAACAGGATAATGTATGTTTGGACGTTTGGTCAAAATGTTCACGAAAAAATGCGCCTGTTTTGTTTTTTTATACAAGTTAACCTACATCATACAAGACATAATGCTTCTGGAGAAATTTTAATACTTTATTGTTACCATTCTTGTTACCGTCGAAAAGAATATTAATATAGAAGTGAGTCGAGATGATAAGTCAACGATAAGGACGTTGCGTACCGTCCTATAATAGGAAGACCCTATGACTTGGGTCTCCGTTAACAAACCATACAAATTAATTGTTGTTGTTAAAGTTAAACCCTTTGGCCTTGTTTTTTTTCCCTATAAAAAAATTAGAGTATTATCATCAGTACTTAATTGTTTTTTTTTAAATTTCTTTTGTATGTCGTTCAATGCCTCAGTAATGCAGTTTATTTGTGCTATATATAAGCTATGCCTCTGGCCCGCTGATCTGCTAAGTTAAGAAACGATGAGCCTTGTCAGTGCTTTGAAAGTGATCTCCAAGAAATGTCAGATGCCGTCGGTGTTTAAGGCCCGCCTGGGAACACCATTTGAGTTCGGTCTTGAGGAGGGGATATATATTATATATATATATATATATATATATATATATATATATATATATAATATATATATATATATATATAATATATATATATTGTGTGTGTGTGTGTGTGTGTATGTATGTGTATGTGTTTTACACACACACACACACACACACACACACACACACACACACACACATATATATATATATATATATATATATATATATATATATATATATATATAATATATATATATATTTGTCTCCCCTACCATTGTAACCCACATGTGGACCCAATAAGGGTGTTAAGTTAACAATGATGAATCATCTAAATAATAAGTAAATCTTAGAGATGCGTGATTGTTTAATCCCTGAAGACCAGATATGGAATAAAAAATTACTCTGTTGTAGCAAAATATTATTTTTGAATCAGAATTTCCTGTATCCTTGTGCTTATGTTTAATTATTTTTTTGAGTGGCGGTGTTTTTATAACTACTGTATGTATGGATTGTTTGAACACTATTGTGAACGAATTTCTATCTTAAGAACTGTTATGGTATAAATACTCATTTTTGTAAAAGTTTGTCTTATCGGCGTGTCTACGCATTGATTTTATGACTACAAACATTACATTTATCAATCCCTTAATCTCGTCAGAAGGTTTCTGTTAAAATTCAACGGTGTTGGGAAAGAATGACAGGAGCCAGTTAACGAAACATTTCCTTTAACGTAGTTCTCAGTATTACAGTGATTTCAGCTGCTGTTAGGTGCTCTCTGTCGTGTTATTCTGTAATCGAGAGCTTCATTTTATTAGCTTGTAATATCAGTTGTTACGACACTTGCACAGGTAAATTAATGTGCGAGTAGATTTTTTTTTCTTTTTTTCTTTTTTTTTGCTTATTGGTAGCATCTTTATTTTGAAGTAGTAATTGGGTAATTGGCAATGGTCAAAGTGGTAGAGGTGGAGATCAGATCTCTCTCTCTCTCTCTCTCTCTCTCTCTCTCTCTCTCTCTCTCTCTCTCTCTCTCTCTCAATCGATATAAATCTATTGGTTATTAGACATACATACAATCATTGCTGCAGATAAAACAAATAATGATAACTAAAGCTCTCTCTCTCTCTCTCTCTCTCTTCTCTCTCTCTCTCTCTCTCTCTGTATTTCTAGACTCTTAGATACGCGTAGTCGTTGGTGCAAAGACACAGATAATAGCAACAGGTAACTTCAGACAACAGGCTCTCTCTCTCCTCTCTCTCTCTCTCTCTCTCTCTCTCTCTTTGTGTGTGTGTGTGTGGGGTATTTAAACTATTAGATACGCGTAGTCATTGCAGCAAAGCCACTTATAATAGCAACAGCAAATTTAAGACAATCTCTCTCTCTCTCTCTCTCTCTCTCTCTCTCTCTGAGTGGACTAATGGCATCGGACATCTTATATGGCAGTATCTCATCAAACTTTATATAACGCTAATGGTACTTCTTTTCCTGACCTCCATACACCTTCCCCTACGACCGGCCGCCGGCGCCTCTTCAGCCTTATCACTGAAGATTAGGAGATTGCGGGTTGATCATTTTTAACCTAAAAGTCTGTATTTATGTGTTCCCGTTGCCCCTCTGAAGGTCTGGGGTCACGCAGATTTCTCTCTCTCTCTCTCTCTCTCTCTCTCTCTCTCTTCATGTGTGTGTGTGTGCGTGTGTATGAGTGTGAGATCAGGCTTACCTTGTTAAACGCACTTAATACTATTCTCTCTCTCTCTCTCTCTCTCTCTCTCTCTCTCTCTCTCTCTCTCTCTATGTGTGTGTGTGTGTGTGTGTGTGTGTGAGATCTGGCTTATCTTGTTAAACGCACTTAATACTATTCTCTCTCTCTCTCTCTCTTTCTCTCTCTCTCTCTCTCTCTCTCTATGTGTGTGTGTGTGTGAGTGTGAGATCTGGCTTATCTTGTTAAACGCACCTAATACTATTCTCTCTCTCTCTCTCTCTCTCTCATATTATTTTACTAGAGTCTTTTGAAATAATAGCGTTCCTCTTTTTTTATCTTCTTATTTTCTTTTTATGTCGGAAGAGGTGGTTTCGTTCATTGAAACTTCTCTGTGCATAGTCTTTTTTCGTATGTTTTGATTTCGTGATGGACTTGTGATGGTACATGTCCAGCGTCTTTCCGCGTATTGATCTTGTTTATTGTATGTGTATACTTCCCTTTCTCGTATATCTGACTCGCACGGTATATCTGGAATGTTTCAGTCTCTAGATAGGATGCTGTAGTATTGTCCGGATAACAACCGAGGTCTTTTTATGGTATTGCGTGGTCAGGAATTCTGCGCTTTTGTATTCGATTTTGTTCATTCTCTCTGTTCTTTTGTATTTGTTTCTCCTGGCATGAAATAGCTTTAGGTGACGCTAACATCAATGGATGGCATTTTTATTTTCGTAGGCCCCTTGTTTACATGAAATATAAATAATGTTTGTATTATTCTACGTTTCCAACTAGGGCTATAGCTTGGCCAGTAGTAGAAGTAGTAATAATAATAATAATAATAATAATAATAATAATAATAATAATAATAATAATAATAATAATAATAATAATAATAATAATAATTATAATAGAGATAGAGAGAATTATTGACAAGTATCAAGACCTGAAAATAGAAATAAGAAGGATATGGGATATGCCAGTGGAAATTTTACCCATAATCATTGGAACACTAGGCACGATTCCAAGATCCCTGAAAAGGAACTTGGGAAAACTAGATGCCGAAGTAGCTCCAGGACTCATGCAGAAGAGTGCGCTCCTAAAAACAGCACTCAGTGAGAAAAATTATGGACTCCTAAGGAGGCAGGATGCAACCTGGAACCCCACGCCCCTATAAAAACCACCCAGTCGAATAGGATGGGACTGTGATAGACCCACCCCCCCCCCCCAGAAAAAAAAATAAATAACAATAATAGGTCAAGAGAAGCTTTCCTTGGTAGTTTTATTCTCCAATTTTCGTAGTAAAGCCTCGATGATCATTATTGTCGGGACGCCATTCTACTAAGCTAAATCACTCGATCAATCAAGCTTCGAGTTGATTTCAAACACTTCTTAACATCAATGTTTTGACCTTTAAAATCCGCTAGGTTAGCCACTTGGCCAGACTGTGAGAGATTAATGCCAATATTATTGAAGAGCGAAATCCGTATCTCTCTCTCTCTCTCTCTCTCTCTCTCTCTCTCTCTCTCTCTCTCTCTCTCTCTCTCTCTCTCTCTCCAAATTTACTAGTTGGCTGAAAGTTCTATGGCTGGACTAATATTTTCTGACAAATTTATGGTTGGTATATTCTTTCCCATTCTACTAATCTTGTGAGAACATTCTTCTAATTGTATTTGCCGTTAAAATTACTGTTCCAGTAGTACTTTCTTCGACTTTTTTTCCAAGTTGTACACACACTCATGGCAAAATGTAAGCAATATATTACCGTAAACAAATTTTTATTATTTTACTCCCAACATTTCGACTTTTCATTCACTGTCTATTTAATGGGACCTTATTGCTAAGGAAAGTGTTGCACTTTTTATTTTCTTCCTTTGGATAGAACTAGTAAATTCATGAGCGTTTTTGTAGTAAAATAAGATTGGGTGTGTTACCTATTGGATCCGATTTATTATTGTAAATGTAGTGTTTGCATTTATACCTCGGTTGTCATTATCTATCAAAATGGGGCTATAAGATGCTGCAGTGATGTTCTGGAGCCTAATTTATGGCTCAATTTGAATTTGAAATCCCAGTGAGCCTTAGTTGATTTTTACCTTCAAGCGTTACGCATGGTGATTTTAACGCTGAATGAATACTTAGCACTAAACAATGTTATAGTATGTAATGTACATGAGATATTGACCGGTAAGGGAATGTGGTAGTATACTGTAGATACCGGAACGCCGTAGATGAGCTACTAGCTAGTTTATAATACTTGAATCAGCTTTTGAACATAAAATGAAATACCTTGATACATAGAATCCCGATACACAGGAAAGTCCACCGGTGGAAAAGTCTGAATTGAATAAGAGCATTTGTAACGAAGAAAGATCACGTGCTTCTTGATAAATTGTTACAACGCTATTAGCAGAAGTTTATCATGTAATGTTCGTCTTAGATGCTCAGTTAAATTTTGGCATAATGATTTGCCATATCCTCTTGTGAATAAGATGTATCATTTATATTTCATTGAATTTGGTCGTCTTTTATAGCCAGAGCACCTACTTTTTTTGAAGGCTTTTCGCTCTCATTCGTATCCTTGTCTTTGTCCGCTTCTCTCGCGCGCACTGCAACCACTTTTTGTCATAGTTGTGCTTCTTCGATCTTAAATTCGTCATGGCTTTATTTTTTGTCATAACAAGTATTGGTTCCAACTTCTTCCCGTCACCTTTTTTTTCCTCACAATGTCTGCATTCTGTCGTTCTTCGCCACGGTTTTTTTTTTCCCCCTCTCTCTCTCTCTCTCTCTCTCTCTCTCTCTCTCTCTCTCTCTCTCTCTCTCTCTCTCTTTTCTCCCCCCTCGGATTCCCAGTCTTCCTTTCTCTCTCTCTTCTCAGCAGACTCCTCCCTCACAATTTTCTCCTCACGCTCCAGCGCCTCATAAGTTTGCACTTGATTTTGCAGACTGCTTGAGAGCCGAGTAAATTGGCCTCTTGCCAATAGAGTAAGATCTTGCCTTGGGTCGTCTATCCGTTGATGGGTCGTGAAATGAGAGGTTTTCTTGCTTTGTATCGTTCTCTTCTTCTTCTTCTTCTTCTTCCTCCGGAGAAATATAGAAGCTATTGTTTTGTTAGGCAGGACATAGTCATCGTGCCCCTGTTGACCTCACCTCAGATAGGGCCAGAGAGCATGATCGAAGACGCAGGATTTTGAAGAAATCGTTTTAGAATCTTTTGGCTAACAAACTCAGATGTTACTTGGTAGATGATCATGAATGTTATATACTTGAAGTTCTTATGTCATAATCTAATGTGTAATTTGATAGTTGTAGGTATATGCTATATTTTTCGCTTACTCGGGGAGTAAACTTGCAAACTGCTTTGTTGTTGTTGTTGTTGTTATTCTTGTTTTTGCTGTTGTTGTTGGTGGGGGGGGAGGGGGATGGGGAAGCCTTATGGAAAAGACTAAAAAGGTCTGAAAAGGGTGTTTAGCGTTGAGTTAAAGATACAGGAATTTTAGGATAGTATATTTATGATTTATTTATTAGAATGAAAATGTAAAAAGAATATTGTGCACGTTAAACAGTACAGAACAATTATTTCTAATAAATTCGTATTTATTTTAATTTTTGTTGGTGAAACAACGCGCTATTTAACAACAGATTTTAGCACGCGCCTCGAGTAAGCTGGAGGTCGGATCACGCCTTGTTTTTTCATTGATTTTCAATTATTTACTATATTAAAGTCATAAACCTACTTCTGTTTGAATGGGAGGTTTTGTTTCGATGACTCTTCCATCATCTTCAAAGTTTTCCTCTGGAACTCGTGTCTTCCGACGGGTGTCATATTGATTAACAACGCAGCAAAGTAAACCATCTCGACTGAAGAGCTAAACCACACTTAGGGTAGTAAGGTAAAAGAACCTTTTCTTATAGTGTTATACCGTCATTCCGAAGAGTACGTCATCCAGAAGATCGTTACGAAGCGCTTGCAATACATCTAACTGTGCATGATATGCCTATGAAAGCATAATAGATTTTCTTCACTCCGTCATCGGTGTTTTCATTTTACCTACTCCAGAAAAAATCAGTAAAAGTCAGCCACTTTAGCTTACCCTTTATTTATTTATTTATTTGTTTGCTTATTTATTTTTTACAGTTAAAATACATCTTTCCATGTTTCCAGTTTCCTTCATTTCCGGTTGAACATTGCTTCTGTTTTTTTTTTCTTTTTTCCGCAACATTCAGACTTTCAGTTATCATTTTCAGGCAATTTACCCCAAGTTATTTCTATTTTGTTTTTTTTATTGATGTTTTTTATTTACTTATTTTTGTTTCTTATGGCAAGGGGCTCGTTCATCTCTCCTTCCTGCCCTCAAACCCCACTATCTTACCATCCAGGTTTTTCGTTCTATTTTATTATTAGATTTTCTTTTTAATAACGACACGGTTGAAAACGACTTTAAGTTTTTACCGTTTTTTACCTGTTTTTCCCCCTTTCTTTAAAATCGTCATCCCCCCAACCCTTTTTTCAGTCTCATTCACTTCTTCCTCTCCCCTCAATTCTTCACTTCCTTTCCTCCTTTTTCCCTCCTTTCTTCTTCCTTTTTTCTTCCTTTTTTCCTCCTCCTTTGAGAACCATTCATACAACTAACACAAGATTCTTCCTCGATTTTTCACTTTCTTCATTGCCTGTAAATGAGATGACGAATGTTGCATTGCTACTCCAATTTGACAACTGCTTATTACGGTCTCGATCCAAAGCTCCTCTCCACTTTCGTAAGCTTTATGAATTTGGCACTAATTTTACCCAGTTGAAAAATCAAGGCTAAAATACTTGAAGCTATGGCTTTTTTTTTCTTTCTTTCTTTTGCCATGATTATCCGTTCCAAGTCTCTTCTCTTTCATATTAGTATTGGAGTTTTTATTAATGTTATTGTTTCACTTGCTCCTTTTTGTGGAATTTTTTCTACCCTTTGCTTTCGTATAAATTTATTGTAATGTTTATTGATGCTTTCATCTGCACCTAGGTAATGTAAGTGTCATGCTATTGATTTACTGTATGATATTTTGTTGCTGAGACAGCTATCAAAAGAGCATGACATTCTAATATGTAACTATGTCAATTGTTGTTATGATTTTGGTGTGTATGAAATAACTATGCTATTTTTATTTTCATAACTAATATTACTACTTTTACTACTCATACTACTATTATGCTGCTATTTTTACTGCCGCCAGGTAGGTGAATGTTTGCATCATATTGTCGCCAATCGAAGCTTATTGTCAACTGACACATTTAAGGAAATAATATAGTTTACTAAGATTAACAAAGTGAAGGATATTTTTAAAATATTTTCGGCGTGCCAATATCATTGCAAAATGTTTGGATCTAAGAGTTGTTCTGTTTATGTTTCTTAAAAGCGCTTGTTTATTGGTTTCGTGTCCAGAATCACAATCAACTCGCAGTTGTGCATTTTTTGCCGACATAAAACAGCAGGTCCCGCGTTCTGTTCCGTAGGACTTTTGGCTAAATGACGGTTTGCACGGCCCCAGCCATTAGTTAGACTCGATTCTTTTTAATGTTCGAGTCATTATCGACGCGCGATTACTTCAAGAAATATTCATGAGAGATTTATAATGCAATCCTTAAAAAGTTGACGCCGCTTCGGGCACATTTTCCTCCAGAAACGACTTCAAAAACTAACATAATGATATGGCTCTGGCATCGTCCATCACAGGGAACGCCATTTTCCCCTCACCTATTTTATATTATCTCCTCCTCCTCCTCCTCCTCCTCCTCCTCCTCCTCCTCATGCCACGACAGGATGAATGGATTCTAGAAAATATCTTTTTGTCGTCTTTGAGGAAGTCTGAAGACCACACCAAAAGGTGTGTTATGATGGAAGATCACTCTCGCAATTTCTTAATAATATGAGAGTGAAAATGATGGAATGTCTGGATGCGAAGCTGCTTAATGATAAAGGGCCGAAAGTGGTAATGGGTCTTCAATGACCTCGTAAATCGGGCTTTATGAATCGTACAATTTACGATGGCGAGAGTATTTTTGCCCCGAGTTTGTGTACGTGTGTGTGTCGGTGTGTATACTGTAGCGAAAATGGCGCTTCTATTTCAAAAAGAAACAATAATGACGATGAATGTAATGGCCTTTTTTTTTTATCAAGGAAGAGAGATAATGATATTGATGATGATAATTGTGAACATGACATAATAAATAAACGACGAGGAATATGAATGACCACCGGGATGTGCTTTAGATTGTAATGCGGGCGAATTATTTTAATGGTTCTAATGTCAGGAAAGACGATGTTAAGAGATAATGGTAATGGTACGTGTGCTACCAATGAAGAAGTAAAAAAAAAATCAATTTACCCAGCGCTTCGTTTATACGTATTACTCCTGACGAAGCGCGCACCGTAAACCAGCGGCTCCCTCCCTACCTCCCCCCCCACACTGGCTCCCCCTCCTCCACCCCCGTCCCAAAAGAAGAGTTTCATTTAAATGCCCTTTCATCACGATGGCTTTGAGATAAGTCAACGGAGATGAGAGACTCCTCATGATGAAGTTGCCAGGAGATATCCTGGCTTCATGGGAAAAGGGAGAGAGAGAGAGAGAGAGAGAGAGAGAGAGAGAGAGAGAGAGAGAGAGAGAGAGAGAAAAGCGATTTGGTGTTTAAGGTGAGGGGCGAAGAACGAGTCTTTAATGAAAAGAGAATCGCTGAAGTTCCTAGGCGGTCTCATCTCTGAAAGCGCTGTAACTCATGAACTTTACCGTTTACAGGTGGTTTATGAATGTGTGATCACTGTGTTTACGTCACGCAAGGCCCGAAACCTTATACTTGCCGATGCTTCGTTGTTTATAGCTGACAGGTTATTGATGAGCGGTATTGGGAACCTTTACGGCAGTAACTGCAGCATGCTCTCTCTCTCTCTCTCTCTCTCTCTCTCTCTCTCTCTCTCAATAATTTATTTGCAAAGGCATTCTCAGTCAAATGGAAACGTTTTATTCGCTTCTTACCAAATTCAGACCTTTTCATGAAAGGGATTGATTGATGATTGATTGATTGATTGATTGATTATAGCTACTAAAACTGGCGTCACAACACCTAGGTTATTGACGCCGTCATAATTTTTTAAAAATGGGAATAAAAAGTAGATAAAGAAATGAATTTAAATGGTGCTTCATATGACAAAAATCCAAACGTAAATATACATTTACTTCAGTAATGATAACCGAGTGTCAAAATATTTATGAATCCAGATTCAGGATATCAAGAAATCTTTCTGTCTTTGCCGGATTCATTCATTCATGTCAAGATGATGCAGCCATTTTCTGATTGTTTTGATTGCAAATAGAAGTTTGGTCATTAACTATAGCACTATACATTGAGGTACCTATTGATATTGTAGGGCCTGGCTAGTTGTTTTTTATGATTTGTCAAGTGATGTTTTAACTTATTCATTCAAACGTTTACTTGAAGATTTACCCTTTAGTTGTCGTTTTCTTTGCTTATTTATTTATATATTTCATTTACAACGAAATGATTGAGCATATGTTTCTCAAAGCCAAAATAAAGCCCACTTGGTTGTCTAAGCATATGCAAGGTAATGAAAATGATTGCTTATTCGTTGCACGCCTGAAGATCATTCATATGCAACGTTATGTTTCACCAATTTTCATACTGTAATGAGAATACCCATTTCC
>NC_061087.1:7839806-7909806 GCF_015104395.2 Macrobrachium nipponense
CGCTGAATTGCCTCATAGATCCCAGCGCTTGCCCTTTGACCCAGATTTTGTATTCTATTCCACAGCAGAGACTTCCAGTATCGGGAGAGTCTTAACCTCACCAGCACAACAGTCAGAAACGAAGTGATCTCAAATGTGCAGCCAATTCTCTACATGAAACAATATGGTCTGGGAACTTAGGCTGTTATTACCTATGTAATCGTCGAGAATTGTAGTTATTGGCACTGCATTTTACAATAACGTCGATTAGTCAAAATTTTTCTAAATATTAACATTATGGGAGTTGGAGAAAAGCGAAAAGGATAAAAAAAATTATCACTAAATCCGGTTCCCGTAGGGGAGATAGTGCCGTCAGTGGACCTCATGCAGGTGCACTGTAGGCATTACTTAAGGTTCTTTACAGCGTGCCTTTAACCCCTAGCTGCAACCAATTTTGTTCCTTTTACTGTACCTCTTTTCATATTCTCTTTCTTCATCTTACTTTCCACCCTCTCCTAATATTAGATTCATAGTGCAACTGCGAGGTTTTACTCCTGTTACACCTTTCAAACCTTTCACTGTCAATTCCCGTTTCAGTGTTGAATGACCTCATAAGTCCCAGTGCGTGGCCTTTGGCCTAAATTCTACATTCAACTCAACTAAATCAGGCGATGGCCAGGATGACTGAATGCGGAGGAAATGTAGAATTCGATGGGCTTGGGGGGTGGGGGAGGGGCGTGAACGCCCCATGTGATTGTCATGCCAACAATTCTGGATCCGCGCACTGCTGTTTCACTTTTATGATCTGAAAAAAAGGTCCTTTGAATGAAATTAACATATGAATGCCCTTGCTACCTAAACGATTCAGTGCTTGTTCATATCTAAAGCCGCTTTAGATAAGAATAAGCAATCATTTTTATTTTTACCATTTATCTTTAAATGAAGAACGAAATTCTGCTCCTTTAAAATCTCGATTCCTGCGGTTAAGATAAATGTCCATATTATATATATATATATATATATATCTATATATATATATATATATATATATATATATATATATATATTATTACAAGTTTATGTTTATTTTCATTAATTTTGTTTATACTGTTTGGTTACGTTTATCCTTTTTGTTTTCCTATATTTTTATTACTATTCAAGAGAGGCAAACTGCTTGTTTGGTATAAAAAAGTATTTACCATGTATAGAATACCATTAGGTAGTTCAGCCAAAGTTACAGGCTTCAGCATATAGACCATTACAGCAGTCGATACCGAGAGCTAAACCAGAGAGGTTATCCTGACAGTCGACCCAGAGCACGAAGAAGGGACAAGGATAATACGTATATAACGAGTCAGAGAGAGAGAGAGAGAATATCGGATTGTTGCCATTGTGTTTTGGTATTTCGTTGTCATGTCACGTTGGGCATGATAAGTGTTGTTTTATGTTGATATTCTCTGTGTTCATTAGTGCCATTTCTATTATTTATATCCTGTGTTTTTGGAATACTGTCGTTAGTTATTACCAGTGGAGTTGATATATATTGTTGCATATGCGTGCATCAGGTCAGTGGCTATATGTGTTGTAATTCCATGTAGGTAAGAGGTGTTGTTATTATATAGTCCGTTTCTTTACCCTTGGTAATTAACGATAGTTAGCCAGTCCATTCGCTAGTTGATATCTTGTTAGCCAGTCCATTCGCTAGTTGATATTTTGTATTGTTTGTATAATTGCTTGTCGGCACTTTATTGACGAATACGTTGATTCGTTGCTGCAGTGGTTGTCTTTATTATGATGGATCTCTCGTTCTGATATATATCATAACTCGTTAGCTTACATCTTAATTCTATTATAAGTATTATTGTGTGGTGGTTCATTAAGTATCAATTCGTCATTGTGCATCTTAGTTAGTTATACGTACCTTGTTTACGGTTGTCTTGGACGTACTTAACTTTGATGAATCGTTTGGTACTTGCCTTCGGTACTTACGTTAGTCCCGTTGTTTTGTTGTTCTTCTCTTGATGATAAATCTCCTGTAAGACTGCTGTTTGGTGACTCGTCTCTCGTACCTCATATATGCTACTTGTATATATTATTATCTTTTTTAAAGGATATCCAACAAAGGCAAGTCAGAGTATATTTAGGTTAATCATTTTATATCTGAAATTATATTCCCTTAATATTGAATTGCATTGTTATTTCCATACATTTATATTGGGTTTTCTCTTGTCAATTGCAGAACCCGAGTATGGCGTTTTGGATAGTGCCGAATATATTTTAATAAATATAATAAGTTTTGCCTTGCATTTAATTGCCCTCACTTGAGTTTGTGCTAGTAGGTGCATCCCACTTTATCAACAATATTATATTTCTAGAGTATTTAACTACTCTGTGTTACACCTGTCATAGGTTCACTGTCGCCATTATCTAGCAAAGAACCTGGATATAAAATATCCCATAAAATCTATGCACAGGCACGTAACATATTTGGCGACCTTGCCAGGATGCTTCCTCTTGCATTTTCCTCAGTGAGAGTAGTTATGTATTGTGCTGGACTCTTGTAGTTATTTTATGATAGTACAGTGCGGTAGCATATTTTTGTGCATTTTTCGTGTGGGGTTATTTTATATATTATTTATAATGTCTACTTTAGAATCTATTACTGCTATAGGAGAAAAACTCGGATATGAGGGTAAGGGCAAGTTTGGCTGAGTTTTGTAAAGGAACATATGCAAATAGAGAAAGAGAACAGGCAGATTGAGAGAGAAGCTAGAGCAGCTAGAATGCAGGAGTTAGCAGAGGAGAAGGAGAAGTTACAGTTGGAGATAAAGTTGGAGCAAGTAAAGAAAGGTGAAGGTAGTGGTGATGGTGACACGGCAGGACATTTTACTGTGTGGACTCAGAAGCTTATACCTAAATTTTCAGAGACAGATGTGAGTCAGTTTTTTTTAGCTTTTGAGAAAGTAGCTAAACAGTTAGACTGGGAGAAGGCTAGTTGGGCTCTTATTGTGCAATCAGTTTTTGTAGGGAAAGCTCAGGAAGCTTATGCTACACTTAGCTTCGATGATAGCATCGATTATGAGGTAGTGAAGAGCGCTGTGTTGTCCGCTTATCAACTTGTTCCCGAAGCGTACAGACAAAAGTTCAGAAATTATGTGAAAGGAGTAAACCAGACATTTTTTGATTATGCGAGGCATAAGTCTGTATTGTTCGATGATTGGCTCCGGTCTAGGTCAATTACTGATTTCGTAGATCTTAGAGAACTTCTTTTGCTTGAAGATTTCAAAGATAGTATGTCTAGGGATGTCAGAGTACACTTGGAAGAGTTAGATCATAAAACTTTGGAAGAAGCAGCTAGGTCAGCTGATAGATTTGTACTAACTCATGGTAAGACTTATCAACCCAGAACTTATAAGAATATTTATAGTCATTATCAGCCAAGTAGAAAATATGTAACTAGAGATCAAACACAGAATAACTCACCTAAAGTAAGTAAGGATAAGAGAGAGATAACATGTTACAAATGTGGTAAACTAGGACATTTTCAGTTTGAGTGTAAACAGAGACAAGGTAAAGTAACACTAATCTCAAGGTGTCAAGTTAGTAAGGATGAGTATGTGAGTAAAATGAGTAAAGTTGATTTTGAAAATGATAAGAGTGATGAAACTAATGAAGTGTTAAAGAATTTTGGAGAGTATCTGCATGAAGGTAGAATAAGAGTGTTCAAGAATCCAGATGTTGTAAGTAAAGCTTTAGTTATGTTAAGAGATACTGGTGCATCTCAGTCATGTGTATTAAGAAAAAGTTTACCAGAAAATTATGAGAGTGAAGAAGATAACTTTGTTCTGCTAGGAGGTTTTCCTAATTCGTCTGTGTCATGTCCACTTGTTGAATTTGAAATTAAGTCAGAGCTAGTTCAAGGTACCCATAGATTTGCGATTGTAGAACAATTGCCCATTCCAGGAATAGATGTGATAATAGGTAATGATGTAATATGTTCAGTTCAACAGAGAGGGGAAAGAGTAAGTAAAGAAGTAGTTGAAGTGACCAGTAAACCTATAGCTCCCGTAACCAGAGCTCAGAGTAAGTTGGCGACAGTAGATGAGGTTGAAGATCTCAACTTGGCAGACTTGGAGAAGGAGGTGGTAATAGGTAATATTCCAGTGCAAGAGTCGCTGAAGTGTATAGGTGACAGAAAAGATTTAGTAAAGGCGCAGAAAGAAGATAAAGGTTTAAGTAACATTTTTGAGAATGCTGTTCCAGAAAATGAAGTATCGGATGTAAGTAAGCCTTGTTTTTTCATTAGAAATGAAGTATTGTATAGACTGTCCAGATCAAAATTAGCAAATGCTAGTAATGCATCGGTAGATTATATAATGCAACAAGCCCATGATAATCTTTGTGGAGGACACTTTGGTATTGCCAAGACTATGTACAAAGTGAGAAAGCATTTTTTTTGGCCTTCATTAAAGAAAGACTTAAATAGATATTGTAAATGCTGTCATACATGCCAAGTTGTAGGTAAGCCCAATCAAATTATACCTAAGGCACCTCTTGTACCAATAACTGTACTAACAGAACCATTTTCGCAGATTGTGATAGATATAGTGGGACCGCTACCAAAAACATCATCAGGTAATGAGTACATCTTATCTATCATGGATCGCACCACCAGATATCCAGAAGCTATCCCGATACGCAAGATTTCCAGTAAAGTAGTAATCAAACATTTAACAGATTATTTTTCTAGATTCGGCTTTCCAAAGGAAATACAATCAGATAGAGGTAGTAACTTTATGAGTAAGTTGTTTAGTAAGAAAATGCTAGAATGGAATATTAAGCATGTTGTATCTTCGCCATACCATCCAGAAAGCCAAGGTGTGTTAGAACGATTTCACCTAACTATGAAAAATGCTTTAACTAAGTATGGGTCTGAATTTCAAAGTCAGTGGGATGTTGATTTGCCATATGTTTTGTTTGCAATTAGATCATCTCCAAATGAAAGCTTAGGTTTTACCCCTTTTGAATTGACATTCGGTCACGAGGTAAGGAGTCCTTTGAATATGGTTAAAGATCAGTGGAGTGATAATGGTGAGAGCAAATTTGATGTTTTAAAACATGTTACAGAATTTAAAGAGAAGTTGAAGAGGATGATAGAATGGTCAAATAAGAATGTAGTGAAAGCGCAGGAGTGTATGAAGCGAAAGTATAATAAAAATACAGTGTTGAGACAATTTAAGGAAGGTGATAGTGTACTTGTTTTTATACCTATTCCGGGACAGTTTAAAAGCCGGTATGTTGGACCCGGTATAGTAAAACGTAGAGTAAATCATTTAAATTACATAGTAGAGTTGCCTAACAGACGTAACAAGGAACAAGTCTTTCACGTCAATTTACTGAAGCCATATTACCAACAGGAAGTAATTAAACCAGTTGCGGTAGTGCATAGTAAATCTATTAAAATAGAGAATGAGATAAATGAAGATATGAATGAAGAAGAGACATGTGTGAAAGGTGAATATGATTGGAGTAAAAATGGAGTTGATTTAACAGAACTGGAAGAAAGATTGTCATATTTGCCTGATTCACAAGTAAAAGATGTTATACAGGTACTTAGAGACTTTCCATCATTGTTTCAGAACCGTCAGTATCAAGCATGTGAGAGGAAAAGATAACATAATAGCTGATGCCCTTTCACGTTCTTTTGTATAATTTTTTTTTCATACCCGATTGTGACTTTTACTCAATTGTGACTTCTTTTGTATATTCCTGTTTTTAAAAAGCACTACCCATGCTTTTTAAATTTGCGGTGGAGGTATTACAAGTTTATGTTTATTTTCATTAATTTTGTTTATACTGTTTGGTTACGTTTATCCTTTTTGTTTTCCTATATTTTTATTACTATTCAAGAGAGGCAAACTGCTTGTTTGGTATAAAAAAGTATTTACCATGTATAGAATACCATTAGGTAGTTCAGCCAAAGTTACAGGCTTCAGCATATAGACCATTACAGCAGTCGATACCGAGAGCTAAACCAGAGAGGTTATCCTGACAGTCGACCCAGAGTCACGAAGAAGGGACAAGGGATAATACGTATATAACGAGTCAGAGAGAGAGAGAGAGAATATCGGATTGTTGCCATTGTGTTTTGGTATTTCGTTGTCATGTCACGTTGGGCATGATAAGTGTTGTTTTATGTTGATATTCTCTGTGTTCATTAGTGCCATTTCTATTATTTATATTCCTGTGTTTTGGAATACTGTCGTTAGTTATTACCAGTGGAGTTGATATATATTGTTGCATATGCGTGCATCAGGTCAGTGGCTATATGTGTTGTCATTTCTGTAGGTAAGAGGTGTTGTTATTATATAGTCCGTTTCTTTACCCTTGGTAATTAACGATAGTTAGCCAGTCCATTCGCTAGTTGATATCTTGTTAGCCAGTCCATTCGCTAGTTGATATTTTGTATTGTTTGTATAATTGCTTGTCGGCACTTTATTGACGAATACGTTGATTCGTTGCTGCAGTGGTTGTCTTTATTATGATGGATCTCTCGTTCTGATATATATCATAACTCGTTAGCTTACATCTTAATTCTATTATAAGTATTATTGTGTGGTGGTTCATTAAGTATCAATTCGTCATTGTGCATCTTAGTTAGTTATACGTACCTTGTTTACGGTTGTCTTGGACGTACTTAACTTTGATGAATCGTTTGGTACTTGCCTTCGGTACTTACGTTAGTCCCGTTGTTTGTGTTCTTCTCTTGATGATAAATCTCCTGTAAGACTGCTGTTTGGTGACTCGTCTCTCGTATCTCATATATGCTACTTGTATATATTATTATCTTTTTTAAAGGATATCCAACAAAGGCAAGTCAGAGTATATTTAGGTTAATCATTTTATATCTGAAATTATATTCCCTTAATATTGAATTGCATTGTTATTTCCATACATTTATATTGGGTTTTCTCTTGTCAATTGCAGAACCCGAGTATGCGTTTTGGATAGTGCCGAATATATTTTAATAAATATAATAAGTTTTGCCTTGCATTTAATTGCCCTCACTTGAGTTTGTGCTAGTAGGTGCATCCCACTTTATCAACAATATTATATTTCTAGAGTATTTAACTACTCTGTGTTACACCTGTCATAGGTTCACTGTCGCCATTATCTAGCAAAGAACCTGGATATAAAATATCCCATAAAATCTATGCACAGGCACGTAACAATATATATATATATATATATATATATATATATATATATAGATATAGATATAGATATAGATATAGATATATATATATATATATATAGTGTGTGTGTGTGTATGTATGTATGTATGTATAATTTGCTTCATTTACTGTTCAGTTATGCAATATTGGTGTCGTAAGAAAATAATTCATGGTTATTACAGATTCTTTTTGAACCGGCGACTTGGATCATTATTTTTCTAAACAGATTAAGAAACGTAAACCATAAATCCTTTTAGTGGCAGGAAAATACTTGATCGTAGCACTTACGTATGTTAATTTTTGCACAGTTATGAATGTGGTTGTTGTCCTATAGATACGTACGTATGTTCTTACATACAAACCATACACCATACACACATCCCGTCTCACTCAAGTATACCCCCTAATGGACCAGAAATCGGCATATATTTCACGACCGTAGCAAAGGCCATAAATTTCCTTTTGCCGTGAATAACTCGGTGCACAGGCTTCGCCTACAACAATCGTCCTCGTAAATCTCTATTAAGATGTATTTCTTTGAGAGCTCTGTTGGATATCTGTCGCAGGTGAGGCGGTGGAGCTGCCTGCCGCCGCCGCCTCCTGGCCGCTCGCTGTTAATACCGTGTGTCGCTTCCTACCATAGATTAGAGGGTTTATGAACCTCGCCGCGGCGGTAAATAACGCCCTTATATATGTTTTACAGTGCTATAGAAGGGCCATAAATTACCCGTGATTATACCTCTACGCGATCGGCCGTAGTTCAAAACCACCGTTTTTCCACCTTGTGTGTTTTTATTTTTCCTCTTCTTTAATGTGCGGTTTTTTCTTCTTTGTCTTCGTGGCGATTCCTTTGTTTCTTTTCATTTAGTTATATCATTTGATAATATTTTTTATCTAAGTGTATTTGGTTTTATATGTTTGTCTTTCTTAAGATAAATCGACTACTCCTTTGTTTCTTTTCACTTATTTGTATTATTCGATTATTTTTTATACAGATAAAGCTGGTTATTTGGTTTTCTATGTTTGCCATTATTAAAAAAAATCGACTACTCCTTTGTTTCTTTTCACTTACTTGTATTATTTGATTATCTTTTGTATAGATATATATGGTTATTTGTTTTTCTGTTTATTTTGTTAAAATATATCGATTAAAATCATTTATACAGCTTTGAACTGTAATCTTACGAGGAGGAAGCAGAATGCTGTGTCATAAAAAAGAATGATTTATTCTGCAAAAAGGCGTTGCAACAGCTGGGGTTATCGGCTGTTTCCCTTATAGTTCATCATATCTGTCACAACACTTTTTTTTTTTTTTTTTTTTTTTTTTTTTTTTTTTTTTTTTTTTTTTTTTAATACAAATGTATGGGTTAAGGCCAGTGACAGGGTTAATACGTAGAACGTACTCTCTCTCTCTCTCTCTCTCTCTTCTCTCTATATATATATATATATATATATATGTGTGTGTGTGTGTGTGTGTGTGTGTGTGTGTGTATTGAAAATTACGTTAGCAGATATGCATTGGAGATTGACAGGTCATTTCTTTAATATCTTATTACCTTCTCAGGGTTTCAAAGCATGTTAAAAAATAAGAAGAAAAACAATTAGCCGTTTACATGCACCGTGTCTTTTCGTTATTGGCTGAAATAATGAAATTACAAAATATTAATTTCCTAGCACATTTTTAGGTTAATTTAGAATTTTTTGTTAGATTGTATATACTTGGTGCTTGGGAAGGGGTATATATAAATGCGTGCTTAAGATGTGCCTAAGAAAATTTGAGCAGTTTTTTTAGTCATTCACTCACTGCGATCCACTGTCATTCTGTGGAAGGATTTTCTTGAGTAACCCCTTCGACATTGGCACTTATCTTCAATGACGGTCCCAATTCTGTTTTTTGTCTTTTATATACATATATATATATATATATATATATATATATATATATATATATAATATAAATATATAATATATTATGTTTTTGGGCGTAAGGTATAGATAGCCCTATTGGCCCGCTGCTCACACTGCTTGCTCTTTCCCCAGCATAGTTTCGATAATGAAAGCATTTTTGTCGAAAGTTGAACACCTTTTGTCCGTGAAACAATACAACTGGAATGAAAGGCTTTCAAGAGAGAGAGAGAGAGAGAGAGAGAGAGAGAGAGAGAGAGAAATCTTGCGAAGAGATATTATCGAAATTTGTCCGTTATTGTGGCTGAAACCACAGAACGACTCCTGGTACCACCAGGTTAAGTCTGTCGATCACGCATGCGTCGTCGCTCATTGCAGGGTACCGCTGCTGCCGGTGAGTGCTGAAATATGGATGGTGCAGAGAGAGTCATTTGTTTCGGGAGGCTCCCATTTGTCTCTGTCGCGCCCTTATTTCTGTGGATTCGTACTTACCTCTGGCCTCCCTCTGCCCTTTTCTTCTTCTTTTTTTTTTTTTTTTTTTGTAATTTTTGGTGACTTCATTTTCGGTTGACTGGTAAGATAATTTTTTATTCTGGATTTTGGTGTTGCTTGCTCATGTTTAAATATCTTTTCGTTCCATCTGTTTCATGCTGCACATTTATCTGTATATATATATATATATATATATATATATATATATATATATATATATATATATATATAGTAGCCCGTAAATTTATTAGATTTACATATATATATATATATATATATATATATATATATGTATGTATTATATATATATATCCTAAAATCCACGGTAGAAAGGTTAGTGAAACAGGGACTTGGAAAAAGTACTTTCGTAGTTTATTCTACACTTGAAAATATAGAATATACTACGAAAGTACTACTTGTTCCAAGTCCTTGTTTCACTTACCTTTCTACCGTAAATTTTAGGATATTCTCAAGTACGTGTTCCTTCGTGCTACATTAGATATATGTATATGCCCATACATTCATACACATAATGCATACCAATACATACATCCATTAACAATTTAATGCATACACATACATACATACACTACTTACAGTACTCCAAAAAATTTGGTATTCGCTGAAGTGATCTGACTTGATATTTGGTGACCAGTTCTGTCAAGAAACTAAGACGCAAAACTACAGCCTACGCGTGAACTTTCTAGGCATCACATAGCCAACAGTCATTCAAAATGTTTTTTTTTTTTTTTTCAATTGCTGAATTTCAAGTTAAACTGTAATTTATATTTATTCCGTTAAAAAGATATATCGGTAAGATTATCACTTTTGAAAAGGAGGCGTAGCAAAAAATCATTGTTGTAGCCGATAATGAAATAATTAAATAAGTTGAAGGAGTTAGTGATATATATATATATATTATATATATATATATACATATATATATATATATATATATATATATATATATATATATCTACACACACACACACACACACATATATATATATATAAATATATATATATATATATATATGATATATATATATATATATATTCAGTTATTTATGTAATAAACCCCATTGACCTCAAGACCAGAGCATTGTAACATCATTCAGCTGACATTCGAAAAATGAACACATATACTCTGTTTTTTTCCATCTGTCCACCCGCCTGTGGTGTTTGGGTATAGTAACACTGCGTCCCGGGCTTTAGATAGTTACATTCAACTTACATTCAACAATAATAACAATATCCTATTTCCAATATTAATGGTGTAATTCGCATACAGTAAATTATTAAAAAAATACTTTTAAGTTGCAAATGTACACCCAGATATCCTTTTATTTACCTAAAACTTACACATAGCGTAACTATCTAAGCCAGGGATGCAGTGATACCATACACAAACACCTCAAGCGGGTGGGACCAAAAAAAAAAAAACAGTATTGAGTCATTTCTCCCATAAGGAAAAAGTGCACAGGGCTAACTCACAGTATAATCTATATAATATTATATTAATATAATATAATATATATATATATATATGATTAGTAAGGTCAGAATCGATTTGAACTTAAAGCGTCTCTGTTGGCTGATTGGATAGCGTCACTGACTGTCCTGATTTCGTCCCCGTCCACTTGGACGGTGGTTCGATCCCATGGGGGACGAAATTATTATCAACTAAAAAATTCCCTTCGGTACATATATGAAAATATATCATTTGGGAGGTAGAGTGAATTTAGATATTAAAGGACATTTGGAGCTTGAATGATATATATATATATATATATATATATATATATATATATATATATATATATACATACATACATATATGGAGAGAGTTATCCCTGTGCACTTTTTCCGTATGAGAGAAATGTGTCTAGATGTTAATTTTTCGATTATCAGGTAGCCTTTTGGATGATGTGACCAAATCTATACTTTTCCCGTGCAATATATATATAAAGCTCCTTCCTTTTGCATCTCCATATCCGTATTTTTATTTATTCATTCATCCTTCCTTCCTGTATCAATCACCCGAATGATTAATGTTCCTTTAATAGATGAGAAAATATCATATAAGAGACGGGCGTCCATTAGTATTTGGCCATAATAGGGTAAATTGCTGTTCTTCTTCTTCCTTCGCTTTAGGCGAAGGAAACTGCAGATGATTAAACTTTTCGACGAGAGGAGGGGGTTGGTTAAGTTTGTGGGGTGGGGGGGAGGGGAGGGGGTGGGGTGGCTGCGGGAGCTTGTTCCTAATGGTTTTAATGTCTTCCATTGCGAATGGACATTTCGAACTCCTCGCACCTTGATTTCTTTATATAGAGAGAAAAGTTCATATATTAGTGCGGAGGAACATGACATGACAGAAGACTCATACTGACGGGACAATGAGTATGAAGCGATTTCCAAATTGGAGCGAACCGCTTTAAAATGAGTTCGAGATTGTGGGTTTGATTATTTTTTCATAGAAAAAGAAAAAAGGCCCCGAGCATGTGCAGTATATGATATTAAAGGTTGTGCAAGTTTATGACTGTGACTGATTGCTTTATAGAAAGCAATCATTCCTTAACAATGACCGTGGAAGATTTTTCGCTCTTGATAACGAGAGCAGCTCAGGGTTTTTTTATAGGAAAAATAAGAACAATTTGGAATTTGAGTGTTGCGGTGATTTGAAAATATGAAAATATTGAGTTTTCCTATTGTTAGTCTGTATTTAGTGACGTTCAAATATATACATGTTTATTAATTAACCGTTCAGTTTTGACTTTCAAGTATATTTTCGATACAAGAAATTGTTAGTATAAAAACATGGAAGTTCATGTAAAAAGGTATACACTTGTCCTTTTACATCTTCGTGGGAGATACAGATATATTAAAGTGTATTTTAGGTTCTGGAAAATGCCCGATTATTATTGTTTTTTTATCTATTTATTTATTTATTTTTAACTAAAAGTTTGACTGGGATAATAAATAGTATTTGCTCTCTCCAAAAGGTGTGTAAAGAAGTGGGCGTGGCCTGGGGATATAGATAAATATATCTTACATCCAAACGTTTATAGAAACAAACTAAAATATACCTGTCGTTCATTGCATGCCTTAGGGGCTGGCAGTTTGTTTTGTTTCCGGAGTCTTGTATTTATTATTATTATTATTATTATTATTATTATTATTATTATTATTATTATTTTGGAAGGTGGCCCTCTAACCAAACAAGCATTATTGAAAGATATTGCTGCATCAGCTGCATTTAACTTGTAAATAGTCTCCTACGTTTTTCTAATAATTACTTTCTCGCTAGTTTGCAGGAATATCTTTCAATATTATTATTATTATTAATTATTTTTTTTTTTTTTTTGCTCTATCACAGTCCTCCAATTGGACTGGGTGGTATTTATAGTATGGGGTTCCGGGTTGCATCCTGCCTCCTTAGGAGTCCATCACTTTTCTTACTATGTGCGCCGTTTCTACGATCAAACTCTTCTGCATGAGTCCTGGAGCTACTTCAGCGTCTAGTTTTTCTAGATTCCTTTTCAAGGATCTTGGGATCGTGCCTAGTGCTCCTATGATTATGGGTACGATTTCCACTAGCATATCCCATATCCTTCTTATTTCTATTTTCAGATCTTGATACTTATCCATTTTTTCCCTCTCTTTCTCCTCAACTCTGGTGTCCCATGGTATTGCGACATCAATGAGTGATACTTTCTTCTTGACTTTGTCAATCAACGTCACGTCTGGTCTATTTGCACGTATCACCCTATCTGTTTTGATACCATATTCCCAGAGGATCTTTGCCTGATCGTTTTCTATCACTCCCTCAGGTTGGTGCTCGTACCACTTATTACTGCAAGGTAGCTGATGTTTCTTGCACAGGCTCCAGTGGAGGGCTATTATTATAATTATTATTATTATTATTATTATTATTATTATTATTATTATTATTATTA
This sequence comes from Macrobrachium nipponense, assembly GCF_015104395.2. Taxonomy (NCBI): domain Eukaryota; kingdom Metazoa; phylum Arthropoda; class Malacostraca; order Decapoda; family Palaemonidae; genus Macrobrachium; species Macrobrachium nipponense. Next base: position 7,853,374 of record NC_061087.1, read on the forward strand.
TTATTATTATTATTATTATTATTATTATTGACTTAACAAGAGACATTGTGGACCTTGAGTGAAATAATTGTTTGGATAGTTAAAAAATCTTTGCAGTCTCTTGACTAGAAAGCTACTTGATGAAGTGCCATGATTATTTAGGTGGTCTGTAAAATCTTCGTTTCAACCAACTCAAAACTTAGCGCATTTCCAGTTGTGCGTTCATTGCGTTTCTAGATGCGAAATAGTTGGGACCTATCCATCAACTATTTTCTTCGAGAGGATAATTCGATGTGTTCACCGACTGTCAACCTGAAATGCTTGTTGCTGCCTAGCCATGTAGTTGCCACACTTGATTTGTGGCACTTGCAAGAGCATAATTTATCCGGCAGCTTCTATTTGCGATTTACGAGTCGTTGAATTATTAATGCAGTTGTAAAAAACTGTTATCTAGTTTATGGGTAAATTGTCTTTGAAAATGGTCAGATGCATTTTATAAAGGAAGCTAATCACTTGTTTTTATCCTCTGACTGACTTTTTCTCCGAATTTTGTATAACTGATATTTGTTTGTTATTCTAAAATATAGGTTTTGTGGGTTACAGTCATTTGCAAGTCAATTTTTAATATCCCGGACTCTATACATATTTTCCCTTGTATTTCATAGGTGACAACTTGTTTAACAACGTTGTTTTTGCTAGCGCCATAATATTTCATCTAAGCCCTACACAACAATGTGACGCTCCGATAGGTATTGCTAATGCCCGTCAAAGTCTCCTTTTCAGAGACTGAAGTGAAATAGCAAGATTAGTTACCTTCTGTGGTGACTAATAAAAATAAAAAGGTTGAATCTGTATTTTCCTCTGCAATTTTTGAAACTAATGCAGGAATATGACATTGGTTTTTTAAATCTAAGATATAATATTCATATTTTTTCGTAGATTAATGGTTTATTCTCATACTTCCCCAGGTTTTCGGAAAATCAAGAATATGTTTGCCATAGGGGCTGATAGGTTGATCCTATGATTGATTCGTGAAATAGAATGTTGAATGTTAACATAAAATAGTCATATTTAAGGCATAGCTCAATTGTAGACTAAGCTATTTTTTTCTTATAATTTTTGACCCTTACAATCTTTGAAGTTGTTTAAAGGTAACATATTAAGGACCACAGGAAGAGTTGATACCTCATCACAATAAATTATTCCTCCAGTTTGACTATGTAATTTTTTTTTTTTTCCATAATTTTTAAGACTTTCTGCATTCTACCTCGAAAAACGTTATGCGCCTTCATGTAAACAGGATTGGTGTCTGGTGTTGCAGTTATTATTATTATTATTATTATTATTATTATTATTATTATTATTATTATTTATTATTATTATTATTATTATTATTATTATTATTATTATTATTATTATTATATACCAAATACTGGCTGACCAATCCAAATTCAGAAAAATCAACAAGAACCCCATCGAAGACATCCGACGAGACATTAATAGGACGGTAGAGAGAATCCATGCCGCAAGGAATGCCCCCAGGGCTCCTCTTGCCCAGGGTGACATTAATCCAGGGTATATTTATGGTACCGTAAAAACTCACAAGTCTGGTATTATTATTATTATTATTATTATTATTATTATTATTATTATTATTATTATTATTATTATTATAAGCACTCCAGCAGTAGCAGCAAAAGTAGAATCAGGAATGAGTCAAGCATAATATTTGTGGAGGATGGAAAATAATCATGAACTAGACGCAGATGATTCTGCAATGAACAATATAACCGATGAACAATATAACAATGGTCGTTGCATCGCTAGTCTGAGGGGGATTCGATTTCTTTTGTTAAAGATAGATAAAAATGGTTAACAGTAAGGAAGTAATACTAGTCTTCATATGAGCCAGTTACGAAGGCTTGATGAAGCTCTGTCAGTTAGCTGAATGAGTGTTACATAGAGGACAGGGCCATATGTTTTGTTGTAAAATCGAAAATATCGGCGACCGTATGTGGTTTGTTAATTGATAAGAGGTTTATTGAATTTCTTCAGTAAAAAAGATTATAGTACTTTATTGGTTTTTGCTTTATGTTTTATATACGTTTTATTAACTATTAACTTTAAAAGTTTATTAAATGAATTTAGTCTTTTGATATGTTGTGTAGAGTGCTTACCCTATTCTTTCTCATGATTTTGTATACTTCTGTTCACCTCTAGTCAGGAAAAACTCGTATATCATGAACTTTATTCCAGCCTCTGACATCCCATTCCACATCTTATACCTGCAGTCAGCGGAAGTGGACGAAAATGCTACTCTTTACATTATTGTTCCCACTTCTGTTTACGTATTTCAAAGTACTTTATATGGAACTGTTATGAATTGTTGCGGAGGGTTGCTACTGTACATAGAAGAGTGCATATAAAAGACTTGCATTTGTTTTATATATATCTTTTTGGACTACTGAAATTTTTTTAAATATCACTTGCATTAAAAGTGTAAAATTATTAATAAACATTGTAAATATTAATCAGAATTTCTTAAAGTATTTTGTTTCAGTGCAGTTTTTGGTGAGACAAAGTATTTTTATACCCTTGAACAAATCTTTATTTTTCATCTCTGTCCTCTTCATAAGGTTTACTTGTTAAGAATTACAATCAGTTGACTGCATTCAAAGTCCATATCTGATGTTCGCTGAAAAGAATTTTTTTTCCCCCATCTGCAAGTCCATGGGGAGAAAATAGTCAATTGTGTAGCACAAGTAGAAACCAATAACTTTAAAAAGAAATCTGATTGTGCTTGGGTGTTTTAATAGGTGGCCAGGTAGAGTATTAAAGATAGTGCACTTCTTGTTTTGCTAACATTATTACTTTTCCCATCATTTTTTCCTGGTACTATTTCACTCCCATTATTCATGTGGTGATTGACATCTGATCATCTTGTTTGCTTATTTCCCCGCCTATCAGAGACGCTCATGCGCTCTCGCCGTCCCTTCATTTTCACTTAAAAGGGAACATTTTATCCTTCCAATTACCCTGATATCCTAGCCTCTTCCTCTGAGGAACCGTAGCAACGGCAGCAGCAGCAGCAAGGCTAATAGGACTAATAGGACTCTGTTTTGGCAGCTAATGGCTCGAGATGGGTCCAACTTCTCCAAGGGTAATTGGCTTCAAATAACTCATTATACAGAAAACGGAAGTCTGTGGTCTGGGAATTATGGCTTTGCTTAAGGAGGGGGAACTCTTTTGGATTTTTATATCAGTTATAAATAATGATAGAAGTTGGGGAACCTCCGCCGCGTTGCGAAATTATTATTTTCTTCTTCTTCTTCTTCTTCTTCTTTTCTTCTTCTTCTTCTTGCGGTGGGGGATGATAGATCGTCTCGTCTCCATGATCAGGGCTCCTCCATTCAGCTGTGATACACAGACCGTGATCTCTTATTCAGTCGCCGTTCAAGTCAGGCTTTGAATGGTAAGAAATCAGCTTCCTGCAAAACGTTGACGTAACGTTCGCGCCGAAAATGTAAAAAAGCTTTAATTTATATCATCATGAAAGTTGCAAGTATTGTTGTTATGGAATGAAAGAACAGTAAATTTTCTTTCCAAGATTGAATATATATAATATATATATATATATATATATATATATATATATGTATATATATATATATATTTGTGTGTGTGTTTGTGTTGTTCTTGGTTTAGGAGTTGAAATAAGATTGTGACGGTGACCAGTTGTTTTGTATTTTAAGTCTCTCTTAGGGGAAACAGTTTGACGTTTTACGTATCTATATACATATATATATATGCACATACACATACACATGAATACACCTACATAATTACATACAAATAGGTACATGTTTACGCCATCTCACACACATCTGTGTAGTTAATGATATATTTATATCTATATATTAATATATATATATATATATATATATATATGTGTGTGTGTGTGTGTGTGCGTGCGCGCGCGCGCCTGTATGTATGTAGTATACATATATATACATATAATGTGTGTGTATATACTATGCAGGCATGTGTGAGAGGAAGTAAGCAAGTACCGGTATAACCAGCCCACCTGTTTGCATGATAGATGATATAGTGATACATGAAAACAAAATTGCCGTTTTATTTCCCGATATATTTCTGAGTTGGCGAACACCTGAATTTCGTTCTTCTGCCGGAAAAGCTAATGAAGACATTCTTCTGCACTTCGGCTCTATAGCCACTGGTGAGTTCAGGACAGTCTTTAAATATTAGATGAAGTTGCTGCATTGAGAACGAGATGATATTGAAACTCATTTCTGCCTTATCTAAATTCACATTTCATCCGTTCGTGTTAGAATATTTGAATTACTGACGCATTTGTCGCCTCAAGAACAGAAAACAACTGGCAATAAAAATGGTAAAGAAAAAAAAGACAAGAGTGTCACGTGGAAAATACAAAGAGATTCCGGAAGATAAATTTATTGCAATGGAGTCACAGGAGGAAGACAAAAAAGGATCACGTGGAAAGAAGACGACGAGAGAATTGCACGAATGTGCGAATAAGATTGAGAGAATTATATCAAAATACAAAATAAACACAAACACAAAAGAATTATGGATAAAGAGGAAAAAGACAAATATAGCGTAAAACATTGTTGAAAAAGTCATGAACAAAAATTAAGGACTCAAATGAAGGAGACGAAGAAGTCTTGGGCAAAAGACGTGGTATTCATCTACAAAAATAAATTGTTTTAAATGCCAGCGACAATTTAGATGAAAAAAAATTAATGATACGTTAAGAGGAAGCTATTTCTTTGAGACTGTAAAATGTTGATATATTGTTGTATTCGTTGTGGGGACGTTTATTTTCATTTTCATTTTTCATTTTTTTTCTTTTTTTTTGTGTTTTCCATATTTCCATGTTAATTTTAGTCTGTATGTTTTTTCCTAGTTTATATTAGTAAAAATTTTTAGAAAAAAGCTGTGGTTCATTATTTTTGCCATTTTGACTAATCGACAGGATGGGTTTGAAGGAATTGAATTATTAACAGACTGTTTCAGTGTTTAATTTAAGTTTTAGTTCTTATTTTATTTATTCTCGATATTTACCATATAGTGTGTATGTGTGCTTGTGTTTGTATGTATAAACTCTATACAGGTGTGTGTAAACTGTATAGGAGAGAGAGAGAGAGAGAGAGAGAGAGAGAGAGAGAGAGAGAGAGAGAGAGAGAGAGAGAGGAGAGAGAGAGAGAGAGAGAGAGAGAGAGATAGGTATCTCATTTACGGACGTAACCAGCCTATCTGCATTGGATAACAGGAGATATTATAGTGATTCATGATAAAAACAAATTGCCGCTTTATTTCCCGGTATATTTCTGAGACGGCGAACGGCTGAATTTTGTTCTTCTGCCGGAAAAGCTAATGAAGACATTCTTCTGCACTTTGGCTCCTATTCGGCCATTAGTGAATCCAGGACAGTCCAATTTAATATTAGGTGAAATTGCTACGATTTTGAAACTCGTTCTTGTATTTAAATTCACTCTTCGGTCGTTAATGTTAGAACGTTTGAATGACGGACGCATTTGTCGTCTCAAGAGCAGAGAACGACTGACTGTCGAAATTGTTGAAAAAGACAAGAGTGTCGCGTGGAAAATACAAAAATGCCGGAAGAGAAATGCAGCGCAAAAGGCAATGGAGTCACGGGAGGAAGACAAAAAGGATCTTGCGAAAAGGCGAAGAAAAGAAAATTTTACGAAAAGGATTCAGAGAATCATATCAAATTACAAAATTAAACACATAATACCAAAAAAAAATAAATATATAAAATTGTGTAAAAATTGGAGAGAAAGAATGATAAGATAAAAAATAGAATGCTGAAAAGTAATAAGTAAACAACAAAGGAATCAAATGAGGGCTACCAAGATATTCTGTGCAAAAGAGATAGTATTTGTCACAAACATGAATGATTTTAAACGCTAAGAACAATTGAAATAAAAAAGAATCAGTGATACGTTGTGAGGAAGCTACTTCTTGGAGACTTGAAATGTTTATGTAGCTGTATTATACCCGTTGTAATGATGTTTATTTTCATATTTTAATAATCATTTGTTCTTCAGTGTTTTCCTCAATTTCCGGGGTCATTTTGATCTGTGTTTTATTCTTTTCCTCAGTCTGATTTACTTCAAATTTTAGAAGAAGGATGTGGTTGAGGTGTGCTATTTGACTATTTTAACAGTTTGAAGTAATTTAATGATTAATTGTTTGTCCCTGTGTTTAATTAGAGTTTTAGTTTTTTTGTATTTTTTCTCGCTATGTACGGTATTGTGCGTTTGTTTGTGTGTGTGTGTGTTTGTGTATATGTGAGTAAAATATACATACAGTTGTGTGTGAGAAGGAGTAACTACGTACCTTTGTAACCAGACGATCCTCAGTGGATAATAAAAGTTATAGTGATTCGTAGACAAAAATTGCCGCTTTATTTTCCGGAGTAATTCTGAGTTGCCAAACGGCTGAAATTTTGCCGGAAAAGCTGATAAAGTCATTATTCTGCCTCTCGGCTTCTATATGGCCCCGGGGTGAGTGCAGGACAGTCATTGAATGTTAGATGAAGTTGCTGCATTGAGAACGAGACGATTTTGAAACTCGTTTCTGCCTTATCTAGATTCACACTCCGGTCGTTAATGTTAGAGTGTTTGAATTATAGACGCATTTGTCGTCTCAAGAACGGAGAATAACTGGCCATAAAAATTGTTGAATAAGACAAGAGTGTCACGTGGAAAATACAAAGAGATGCCGGAAGAGAAATTTAGAGCAAAAGGACAAGAGTGCGCCGACGCGGTTGTGAGAATCACATCAATACAAAATAATCACGCAAATACATAAGATTTATGTGAAAATAGGGAAGATGGCATAACAGCGTAAAGGAGGCAGGAAAATCTTGTTCATAAAACTCAGGAACCTAATGAAGATGACAAAGAAATCTTGTGCAGCAGACACGGTATTCATGCGACCAAAAGAAATATTTTTAAATGTGAAGAAAAATTATAATAAAAAAAAATTCAATGGTGTGATCAGAAAAAGCTACGTACTTGTTGACTTGAAATATTTATAAGGTTGTATTTGATACGTTGTAGGGTTTATTTTCATGATTTATTTCGGATCCAATCTCAGTGGTCTAGTAAAACTAAGATATACTTTTTTCTGTGTTTCCATGGCCATTTTAATTTTCTTGTTTTTTTTCACCTAGTTTGGATTAGTTCTTGTCTTGAAGAAGTTGTGGATGACCAATGTAATTCTCTCTCTCCTCTCTCTCCTCTCGCTCTCTTATCTCTCTCTTCTCGTTCTCTCTCTTATCTCTCTATCTCTCTCTCTCTCTCTAGTTTGGACTAGTTCTTGTTTTTGAAGAAGTTGTGCTTCATAGTTTTTTTGCTATTTTGGCTGATCGCCAGAATGAGGGAAGGTATTTAGTTATTGATATTTTGCCCCAGAATTAAGTTCAAAGTAACAATTGTTTTTTTTTTCGTCTTTTTTTTCTCGTTATGTAATAAAAGAATTATTTACTGCTACTCTCTTCACTTTTGTTCCAGTTTCATAAAAGCTCTAACAACATGGTTTCTGTATTATTCGTAATCTCTCCCTTTATGATCGGTAATATTCATTCCTTCACTCACTGTTACTTTCGTAACAGAGAGAATTTTTATTTTAGGTGGAAAGATTGCAATTAATTACTCTTCGTTATATAGATTTATTCCTATATATTCATTCATTTGGTGGCCTTTGAAGTATTTGCTAGTCATTCTAATTTTAGGTATGATATTAATTTTTGCTCTGTCTTAAATCTCGTTTTTGTCGAAAGAATTTGTTTCCGCTGTAAAAGTCGCTGAGCGTTACCTAGTTATGTCGCTGACCGGACCGCTAAATTTATTTTATTTTATTTTATTTTATTTTTATGCCAACAAGGAGACGATAATGCTGTTACAAAAAACCAAGAGCAGTTTCTCGCCAGATATGTTTTCTGGGTGTGGCTTCGTTCCTTCTCGGTATTTTTACTCTTATTTTGTTCCGATGTTAATCGCTCCGCCATTGAAGATGGCGCGGAAAAAGTATAAACATTCCGCGAAGATTTCAGATGTATCTCTTGAACTGAAAAACACTTTTAACTGTAGTGTGGAAATGTAAATACATGGTTTGGATGTCGTGAGTACTTTTTCATACTTGTAGGCCTTTTGCAACTTTCGCGTAAGTGGAAAATGCAGTAATTGCACTTAATGTAAATGTGAACACTATAAATGAATATTATATATTATATCTATATATGTGTGTGTGTAGAATATATAATAATATATATAATATAATATATATAGATATATATATTTATATATAACATATAATATATAATTATATTATAATATAATTCATATTATATATAGTATGTGTGTGTGTAATCCTACAGACTGCAGTAGTTCCAAAATATCCTTTCATAACGAAAGACTATAGAGTTCATACCCGTGGAGAATGAATGAATCGGTTCGTTTCCTGAAAAACCCAGTGTGCTTACTTTTCCAAATCAGTGAATTTGATACATAGTAGTGATCGGTCGAATGGCGGGCCATCCAGGATAAAATGAGTGAGGGGTTAGCTCTAATCTCGTCCCCCAAAAAATTTTTTGAGTACCAGCAAGAGAGGACTGTGAAGACTTTCTATTAACAGAAATAATGTTGTGTTCAATTTGTTTTACTTGTTCTCTAGCTTATTCGGCGGTTACACTCCTTTCTCATGGCCGATGCGAAAACCGAGAAATCGTCTTGTGGCAGTAGTACAGAAATTGTCAGGCTTTTGGAGCAGAGATTTTTATGTGATCGTCTACACTGTCATCCCGAAAACACACTCGAGCACCACCTCGAAAGTCATCAGCCGTCTCTTCTGCATGAAACACATGCCTCTGCGACCTTGATTGCCAGGCGAACTTCCAACCCGAGTCATTCGACGACCACAGAGCAAACAATCAGGCTGTGGACCGCCAATCACCGCCTTTGGACTCTTACAGACAGCTTTTTGTGTGAGTGTTATATTTATTCCTTTTTTTTCTTTGACGCCCGGCGTCAAAACCAATTGCAAGGAGGACCGTGAAATTATAAGTCATAATAGAAATAGAGTGGACGGTGCGCCGGCAGGAGAGAAAAGGCGCTGCTGTGAATCGAGTTCTCAGCGGGGCTGCGCTACTCCGCCCCGCTGCGCCGGTGGCAGCTGTTACAATTGACCGTCACGGCAGAGAGAAAGAAAGAAACAGAGAAAATTGTCATTTTTTTTTCTTTTTCTTTTAACGTTGCAGTGAAGGCTTCTTTTCTTTTCTTTTCTCGAGAGCTTGTTTCTCCAACGGACGGGAATGTCTTGGATGAAGATGACATCAAGAATTCTAATCGGCTCTGTGGCCCCGAGGAAGGATCTTCCTTGATGGCGCCCCCAGGACCGACTCCGGGCGCCCCCTGCTGCGATAGTCTGTAATCGCCCTCCTTAATGAACCTTTTTTTTAATCATCGCATCTCGTTAAATCAAATTTACTCCTCTCATCTACCTACAACATAAACTAGGTTAGAGTATTTGTGTTTGTTTGTTTGTTTGTTGTGTGTGTTTAGAGTTTTTAGCCACTTACTGGGAATATTGGTAGAAAAACACGCTGAGAGAATTGTATTAAAAAGCCACTCATCAAAATAAATATCTAATTTTATGACAGATTTTCAGTGTAGTAGGTTACGAGTTTATGTCGGTCATATCGACACTTACATTAAATTTTGTTTTCCAAATGTTTTGTTTATTTCTATTCACAGAGCCCTCTGAGAATGTCGGACTATAAAAGTGGTGAACGCTTTATATATATATATATATATATATATATATATATATATATATATTATATATATATATGCGTGTTTGTGTGTGTGTGTGTGTGTGTGTAGTATGTGTGTACATAGTACGTATATATTAATTCCGAGGTAGAGCGAATTGGATAATAAAGGACATTGGTTGCTTAATGCATGTAGTATATGAGTCACGGTGATGTGATAAAAATTCATATATATATATATATATATATATATATATATATATATATATTATTATATATGTGTGTGTGTGTGTGTGTGTGTGTGTGTGCATGTGTGAATGTCCTGTGGGCAAGACATTGATTGATAGTAGTTGGGTTTCAGTCGTATGTAGAGTTGATCAAAAATAATTATTATGATAGATGTATAACCTCTATTATTTTATCTTATTATTTTGCTAATATTATTTCAAGTAATCCTTGAAGATAACTGTTGATGGGAAGATATTGTTTATATAATATATATATATATATATATATATATATATATATATATATATATATATATATTATATATGTATGTATGCATTCATTCATTCAGTTATCCACATTTTATCTTCTTATTTTGCTAATATTATTTCAAGTAATCCTTGAAGATAACTGTTGATGGGAAGAGATATTGTTTATATAATTTATATATACTATATATATATATATTATATATATATATTATGTATGTATGTTGATGTATGTATGTATGTATCATTCATTCATTATCCACATTTTATCTTATTATTTTGCTAATATTATTTCAAGTTAATCCTAGACGATAATTGTTGATCGTAAGAGATTCATTATTCTGTGTGTGTGTGTGTGTGTGTGTGTGTGTGTGTGTATGCATTCATTATCCACATGTGTATGAAGAATAAGTGGAAATGCATATATAATATGATTTAGCGAAAGCCGAAATTATGCATCATTATGAAGAGGACCACAGAGACGAGGGCGATGTTGTCGTGTGATAGATAAAGAATCTATTGCAAAAGGCGTTGCGGAAGTCAATTTTCGTTCGTCATATGTTGCCCGCCACGAATAATAATGAACGCCAACCTCTCCCTCCCTCTCTTGACTGTATCTATCTCTCTTTGAAATCTTCGTTTCTAATGATGACAACAGCATTAGTGCTTCGTTTCTCTTCCTTCCTTCCTTCCTTCCAATCGACACGTCGTTAATAATTCAATTTCTTTCTTTCTTCTCTCGTCCAGTGAATATTACGATGCGTATAATGATATGTGCAATGATCTGGGCCCGATAGTCTGGAAAATTTTACATTCTCTCTCTCTCTCTCTCTCTCTCTCTCTCTCTCTCTCTCTCTCTCTCTCTCTCTCTCTCACACCGGACGCTGTCATTAAAAGTCTCTCTGATAGTGATCTTTCTTCAGTATCGTTGCTTTTTATGAATAATAACGGTAACATAATGCCGGTTTTTATGCGGGAAGTGCTACAGAAGTTGGTGACAAGATTTACTTTATGTAGATGTACGTATGTATATGTATGTATATATATGATATTATATATATTTATGGATATATATATATATATATATATATATATATATATATTATATATATATATATATATATATTCATCATTAAAGGAAAGAGGAGACACAAAGACGCACAAAATGTCTTTATTCCAACGTTTCGTAACCGTCCAATTAATTACATCATCAGGGCTGTTAAAATGGAAAACGAAATTCCATAAAATTGCATAGACTAAAACTAAAAGTTTAGAGTTGTAAAAGCTGAAAATTATTCTTATAAAATTTATGAAATGTTCACTGCTATTTTCATTTTTAGTTTAATGAATGTTCTGTTACTTTTCATTTTAGTGTATATATTTTTTTTAAGATTTCATTGCCTGTAATTTTAATATGTAAATTTCGTAAATTTTATAAGAGTAATTTTCAGCTTTTACAACTCTTAATTTTTAGTTTTAGTTCATACATTTTTACAGGGAATTTTATTTTCCATTTTAACAGCCCTGATGATGTAATTAATTGGACAATTACGAAACGTTGGAATAAAGACATCTTGTGCATCTGCGTGTCCTCTTTCCTTTAATGATGAATATTAATATGGAATGACTCCTGGCTCCTAACATTAAGCTATATATATATATATATATATATATATATATATATATATATATATATATATGTGTGTGTGTGTGTGTGTGTGTGTGTGTGTGTGTATGTATATATACTTATCAATAACTTGATTACGAAAGATCTCAGACAGTTCTCGCTTTTCATTTTCCTCCGTGGCATTACCTTTATTTATTTATGTGTATATATTTATGTATATATATATATAGTATATATATATATATATATATATCTTATATATGTATGTATCATTCGAGCTACAAATGTCCTTTAATATCTAATTCGCTCTACCTCGGAATGATATATTTTCATCTATGTACTGAAGGGAAATTTTTAGTTGATGATAATTTCGTCCCCCATGGGATCGAACCACCGTCCAGTTGGACGGGGAACGAAATCAGGAACGGACGGTGGTTCGATCCCATGGGGGGGACGAAATTATTATCAACTAAAAATTCCCCCTCGGTACATATATGAAAATATATAAATTCCGAGGTAGAGCGAATTAGATATTAAAGGATATTTGTAGCTCTAATGATTTATATGAATCACGGTGATGTGATAAGTATTCATATATATATATATATATATATATATATATATATATATATATATATATGTATGTATATATATGTATATTCATATTTTTGGTTTTTAGTTTCTGTATAGTTGTAATTTCGGTTTAAAGACTTGGTTTTTATTAATTTAGTCTACTGCGTGTGTGTGTGAACTTCGTTTATGCTGTTTGTATGTGTTTGTGTGTATTATTCAAGTTAGAGAGAGAGAGAGAGAGAGAGAGAGAGAGAGAATATAATAAAGAAACTAGTGTTAAGTAGACTGGAGTTTCTTAAGTATTTTGCGGTCTCTTTCTTCCTTAAGAATATTTTGAATGAGTTCTTTATTGTCTCTTTAATATAATACCTTTTTTCCTGTCACACTGGAAATTACTATTCAAACGCGTGATCAATATAACGCGTTGTGATGACCGTAAGTTTTTGGCAGCCTGTTGTTCCTAACACCGAGTCATAAATGCAGCGCACTGCGTTAATGAATGGTGCATGAAGTAATAATAATAATAATAATAATAATAATAATAATAATTAATTAGAGAAAGTTTTAAAGATGCCCGAATAATTTGCATCTTCTCAAATGTAGCGATGGATTACTGCAAACCATACACAAAGAAACCTACGTATGTTTTCCTTGTCGTTATATTATTGATAATAATTAAACTACTGAGCAGATGAAACTACGGAAGTAAGAGCAGACAAACTCATTTCTGGCCGCGTGTAAAATTGTCTTCCATTGTTTTGTTTTATCTGGACCGGAGGACTTATTTCCTCCCTAATGTATTGAAACTGACGATCTGTTGTCGCTTTTCAGACTTCGATCCTGTTTTCGATATTGTCGAAGTTATTCAAGGTGATACGTCACAAGAGAATTAGCAAAAATACGACCGAAAATAATACAATCCCACCTGGTGGGGAAATATAATGATAAGAAAGCTAATTTTTATGATGATGACATGCTTTTCCCCGTCTGTTTTCCGGACGGTTTATTGAAAAAGCATTGTGAGATCGACGTTCTGAAACACTTGTTTTCCCCGTTTCATTTCATGTAACAATACATATCAGCTTTTCCATCGTGGAATAGATTTTCCCAACACCAGACTTCTTAACCACCTGCAAGTATTGTCAACTTTTTTTTCTTCTTCTTCTTTCTGATGAAAAGTAGATAAAAGGACGGATGACTTATCATCAAGGTTAAGCTCCTACACAGATGACTCTTCTGAATACGAATATTTGTATCACTGAATAAAAAAATTTTTTTAAAACATATGACAGACGTAATGTGTGTTTTACTCACTGACAGCATCGTTAGTATCGTTTCCAGTTCGATATGCCTGAACTGAGGATATATTGGATATACAGATAAGACTCAAATAAATACAAACATGTTGCAGCTGTCAAAATACGTCGTGTACCTAACAGGTACGACGGGCATGATATATGGGCAACCTGGCTGTTGCTGCGGATGTGGAATGTCGGGTAATGAGGAACAAGCTGTTCCTATCAATTCCCGTCTTGACGGCATTGAGTAGACGGAAATTGCGTCGGCTGGAAAATTATTTGTGGAATTAAGTCGTTATACGTTCACCTGATGAGGATGCTCGCCCGTAGCTAATGGGACGGTAATTTTGTAATGATGTCTGATGTTGAGAGAGGAGGTCGTGAAATTATCTGGATGCACGAGGACCTGATGCGGTGCTTACAGAATTTAGTGTTAATTACACGAGAACACAATAATTACCTTTAGAGCGTGTGGACGTCCGTAACCTTGGTGGTGGAAGACGTACTTACTTCATCATTTACCTGAACAACAACTGGGGAAGCTACAGTAACAAAATCCTGTTTCGCAGGAGAAACTCCCGGCCATCAGCTTCGGGCCAGAGGATGAATTACGACCTAGACACTGCCGTCAGGCAGAACGACGGTCTCCTCAGATACTACTCGACTCCTGCGAAAGGAAGAGCGTCAGGATGCCGGGAACTCGACAATGGAACCCCCAGAGTGGACAGGAAATCAGCGTGGCATCGGCGTTTCACGGCCACCTCCCGCTGTCTACACGCCAACGCTGCTCTTTGACAAAGTTCTTGACATTGGGAGATGGGAAATGTTTCTCACGCAGATGGAAAAATTGCGATGGGAAATGTCTCTGGGAGATGAAAAATATATCTCTGAGAAATGAAAGGAATACTCATATACGGGTGATGGGGAAAGGGTTCTCTTTGAATTAGGAAATGTTCTGGGCCGCAGAAAATGTGAAATATTTAGGAAATACTTTTCTAGATGGTAAATACAGACAATTTCATTTGTGATTGTTTTCTGGGAGATGGAAGATGTTAGTAATTGGAGATGGACATTTTCTTTTGGGCAGAAGGGAAATGTGTCTAGAGTATAAATATTTATAAATAGTTCCCTTGGTGATGTAAATGTCTGAGGGGTATGATAGGTGAAAAATGTCGTTTTGGGAGCTGGAAAATGTCACTGAGTCATGAACATTTTTTCTGTAGAAGAGAGGAGGTTTCTCTGAGTGATAAGAAATGGCTGTGTTTAGGAAAAGTACTGGTAGAGGAAAACTATTTCTTCAGAAGTTGGTTTACATTGAAAATATTTTTTCATGAATAGTAATTATTTTGTGTACATTATGAGGGTTCCCAAGCCGAAAAAAATTAGAACAATACGGGGAGTTATGAAAATATCATAATATTTATATATATATTATATATTATTTATATATATATATATATATGTGTGTGTGTGTGTGTGTGTGTGTACATATATGTATATGTATGTATGCATATATTACGATATGTCAATTCACCAATACAAGTATTAGTGTGAAATGTTACGTTAATTTTATATCTAATACTATGAATTCTACACCAAGATTTTTTTTTTTAAAGCCGCTTGGCGTCTTAATGAAAATGTTTCATTTTTTTTTTTACAGAAGTAAATGTAAGCAAATCTTAACGTATATGATGCTTTTATCTACATAAAACTTTTCTCTACTGGTAACTGGTTCGTTTTACCTCATTGCAACTCTCTACCACCACCCCTACCTCACCCACTCGCTCCCCAACCATATTCTTCAACCACTTTGCTGGAGTAGAGCGATTGTCAAGGTTGAGAGTTTGTCTGGATATTGTCAGGAGAGACGCTGTGCACCTAAGAAATTGATCCTGGATCTTCAGTCAATTTCACACATTCCGTGAAATTTGTTTTTTAAGTCAGCAGACGGTCACGTTGCGTCATTACGTTGAATACTCTACCTATTAAAACATAGGTTCGTATCCTTGGAAAAATACAAATTACTTTGATAATGGTATTTTTTATTGATGGCTATATATTTCTGTTCATTAAATTATGTGAAAGGCTCATTCGCAATATTTGATGAGGGCGATACGCTATATGTAAGCTGGTCCAAGGTCATAGGTATGTATATTATATAGGTTTTATACTGAAATCATCAAGATTAGGGTTTATATAGTTAACAACTAGTATATCAAATAACTAATGGACCGATGAATATGGAGTTTGTGTAACAATGCTTGGTATGGGAAAAGGTGAAATTGAATGCCCATCTTACGGACTGCTCAAAGTAGCCAGAGGCTTTGTCGACACAGAACCACCTTAATCTAACACCAGCACCAAAATTTATTACCTTTCAATGAATGAGCTCATGAGTGGGTTTTGAAATTCAAGGAACAACGATCCTTTTTTTTGGGCACCTCAACTTTTCTCTAATAAAAGTCCCACACATTATTATCACCATCACATGATTTGCAAGAAATTATGTTTATTTTTGTTTTGGTGTTTATTTATGTCAGTATTTCAGCAGAGTAGTTATATAAGTGAATTTTTATAATAAATTTAATTTGAGAAGGGAATCGTGACTGACAAGTAGTTATTAAATTTGGGAGTAGATGGGAAAGTAACTTTTAGGGAGAAGGGACCTTTTGGTGCGTGGTATTCTCGGCCCTTGTGTAATTGAATGGAATGGAATGGAATATATAATTTAGTCCAAAGGCAAAGTGCTGGAAGTAGTAGAAAGGTTTCAAAGGTGAACAGGAGGAAAACTTCGCAGTTGCACCATGAAACAAATGTTAAAGAGAGGTTGGATAGGAAGATGGAAGAGAGAGAATGTGGAGGTTCAGTAAAAGGAATGAAAAGGGTTGCAGCTAAGGACCGAAGGACCGCTGCAATGAACTAAGTAATGTCTACAGTGCACAGCGTGAGGTGTACTGACAGCATTGCTCCCCTACGGGGCTCGACCCTTATTGAGGTTTGTTCTGTATCAGTGATCAAAACAAACCCACTTCTTAATCTTTGACAATGAAGTTGTTTCTCTTGTGATTGGGGTATTTTTCTGAGTGGATGTGAAGACTCGCTCTTGTTTATTACTGTGTTCGAAAAAGTGATTCGAGGAGAGGTTGCTGTTTAAGTGTGTATGCCAGTGAATAACGTGTCTTTTCGTGGTTTTTCTCTTCTATTCACGCGTTCCGATTGGCTGATAATGACTCCCTGGAAGGAAAGCGCCGTTGCAGTTTCCAGAGCATATACCGGGCTATTGTACATTCATATGAGCGCCTTAACCTCTCTCTCTCTCTCTCTCTCTCTCTCTCTCTCTCTCTCTCTCTCTCTCTCTCTTTCCTTTGTGGAAGCCTGGCGAAAATCAGGGAGTCAAACGCGCATTTCATTTCCCTTCCTTTAGTACCATTGTGATATTTCTCATTTCCTTTGCCTTCCCAGTTTTCCGCTTTTCTTATCTTTTTTCCATTTATCACACCCCCTGTATTATCGACATCATCATCGTCATAAAATAATGTCATTTTTGTTGTTGAGTTATTGTTGTCTCGTTATTGACAGTGCAATAATCTCCTGCTGCACCTGTGAGGATAGGAGTAATTGGAATGGTTTGTCTGGTAGTGCACACAGCAAATAAATGGGTGAATTGGCGCGCTAAGCACAGGCGGACATTTGAAAAGGATTGGATTCAGTCTGCACTGCCTTCGGATTCTAGATTGAATAATCCTTAATTATCAGGTTTATCATATATAGTCCCCAAGAAAGATCAAATTCTTCTTCCAAATTATTATTTGATTTAGCTTTCATGTATCATGTTACTTCAGGATGTTAAAACTTACTGAAACATAAGTCCGTGAATTTTTCGACTGAAATCTTCGATATTCACGGGAATCTTCAGTTGAATTTTAGTGCCCACCTGTAAGGAACCTCACTATTTTATTTTTGTTTTTTTATTCATGGTTTTATTTCGGGTCTTGGTTACATAGGGCCTACTATTTGCCCTTAATGGCTATTGTTATGCCATCCCAGGTTCCAAATGATTAACTGACCTCATTTTATAGATAATACAGATTTCCAGTTGCCGGTCAAACATCTTCAAGTTTATGTATCTATGAAGCCGTACGGCCCACTTCCTAATGTCCCAAAGGGAGATGTCATGCGAGCATTTTTTTTTTTTACCTCATGTTTATTTATCTCGGTGAACCTGGCAGCAGGATGCTAAGTTAAGTATATCGTAGTCTTACCAGACCACTGAGCTGATTAACAGCTCTCCTAGGGCTGGCCCGAAGGATTAGATATTTTTACGTGGCTAGGAACCAATTGGTTACCTAGCAACGGGAGCTACAGCTTATTGTGGGATCCGAACCACATTGTATCGAGAAAGGAATTTCTGTCACCAGAAATAAATTCCTCTGGTTCCGCGTTGGCCGAGCCGAGAATCGAACTTCGGACTACCGGGTTGGTAGCCGAGCGCGAAATGCACTCAGCCAACGTGGAACTTAGCAGGATGCTAAAAATTGGCATAAAACGAGAGGGTGGACACTCCTGAGGCCTTGTCACTTCTATTTCACTGAAGTATTTCAAAATAATTAAGAAACTTCGGTGCGAACTTTGTAGGTAGCAGTTCGTTCAAACGGTCATAAGTTCATAGCCTAGAAAAATTCAAGGAACTGGGCGTTTTTGCTGGAGAATGAAGATATTGAATAGATGTGGAAATATTGAAAAAGTAACGTACTTATTATTAATCACAAGATGAACCCTAGTCATATGGAACAAACCCGCAATGGACATTGACTTGAAATTTGAGCTTCCAAAGAATATAGTTCATTTGAAAGAAGTAACAGAAGGTCAGAGGAATTACAGAAAGATAAAGGGAAATACAGCTAACTTTTACATGAGTGCAGTTAATTCTTATATCTGTGCACTAGAAAATCGATTATGGATACTCATACGAAAGAAAGTGAAATTTCAACTCGCCAAAAATGCGTAATTAGCTGTGAGGAACAAACTGTTCTATAATATCTTTTCATGGTATTGGTAGTGTTTAGGGAATTTGGCTTTCTATTACCCTTGATAGACTGGAACATGCAGTATAGGAATAAGCTCAGGTTCAGAAGATTCTATATAAAGAGTAGCGTAACTTTAATTCGATTTGTTAACATATCCTGGATGGCACAGGAAAAGAATAGAATGGGAGACGAATATTTGTTTGGCTTTTATTTAACACAGCTGTGGGTTTTCTTAGAATCCTCCCCATCCCCTCTTCTTATGAATAGCATTTAGGACGCTCTTGCCAAGAAAATGACAGTGTTATCTCCAGCGGTACGCTGCCAGTATTACTTAAGATTCTTTGTAGCTTCCCTTTTGCTCCGGGTTGCAACCCATTTTATTTCTTTTATTGTACCTCCGTTCATATTCTCTTTCTTCCATCTTACTCTCCTCCCTCTCCTAACAACTGTTTCAACTTTATTTCAGCGCTGAAGGGCCTCATAAGCCCTAGCGCCTGGCCTTTGGCCAAACTTATATTTTTTTATTCTGTAACTCAAAGCAACAATTTTGAAAATAAGCTGTTAACTACGTGGGTATAGACATTGAGACTGTTTTCCGAGTTCTTCTAACTTTGTAATCACAGTATGTGATAGCGCTTCACTGACGCCATTTCCTCTGTTGAATCTAATGTTACCATCGTGTTCTAAAGTACTATAAATTTAGTCAGCGTTTCAAAAGGCTAACTGCCTAGCTCATGTAATTTTAAAGGTAGTGCATACTATCGTTTCCCTATGATTTCAAAGATAATAAATGATAAAGATAAAAAGTGGTAGATGAGTCAAGTGAAAGTCTGCGATCTGAAAAGTTTGAGTTGGAGACCTCCGTGTTTCTCTTAAGTCACTCGGTCAGCGCCTCCCTCCCTCAGCCAAAGGGACGTTTGTATGGGGAGTGGCGGGAGAGGCGTATAATTCTACGACGCGCAAGTTGGCGGCGATGAAGGGATATCGTGCAGGTCGTGTTTACCGTAATCTTATTTGAATTATGAATTGAGCGTTTGCTTCTATTTTACGAACCTTTATATCAGGCCTGTAAACCTTCCCGAACCTGTAATAAGTAACCCGGTCCACATTAGGTTAGCTCTTAACCACCTGCACAGGGGAAGGGGAAGGAACAAAGAGGAGGAGGAGGAGGAAGAAGAGGAGGGGCAGGAGGAGGAGGAGGAAGGGGAGGTGGCCCGAGATCGCACCGGTCTTGCAATTAATGCCTGCCGATATTCTCCCCCTCCCCCATCTCTTTGATATCCTTCCCACCAGCTGGAATAACTCAAAACACCCCCCGCCACTTTACCCTGCCCCTCCCCCCCTCCTCTCTTACCTGTAATTACTGGTGGCCTGAATATGGTGTAAGTACATATGTAAGCCTGATCAGGACCCTAATTAAGCCGCTCGGTGCCGCTAAAATATATAGGCACAAGGCCGTTGGATGTTGTTTAGAATCAATTACGGCGAGTTGGGCAAAGCTGCTCCTGGAATACTCTCTAGCGGCGGCGATGTGTCACGGGGTAATTCGGTAGCTTGCGAGGTACTTCTCAGGGAAGGCTTGATATTCCTCCTGTGTGTGTGTGTGGATTTCTCCCTGGGCGTCTCAGATTCAAATCCGCTTCTACGGTTTGCCCTATAGTACCTCAGATGATGAGTATGAGTAATTTATCCTATTTTCTACTGTTGCTTGAATTCACGTAGGCATAATAGATCTGAATAAGAGGTAACACAGAAAATTTTGGAATTGGAGGGGCATTTGATGTTGCGACTGCCACTTTCATTCTTTAACTACTGAATCAAGTAGGAAACTGCTTGGTAGAGCGAATTAGATATTAAAGGACATTTGTAGCGCGAATGATCTATATGAATCACGGTGATGTGATAATATTCATATATATAAATTATATATTATATTATATATTATATATATATAGATATAACATATATATATATATTAATATATATATATAAGTATATCATAAATATTATTTATATATATTACTGTTTTACACTAAAAGTTATATCCACATCCTAAATTCAAAGTTATAATCTTTTATTGAGGGTATCAGTTTTTACTAAATATAAATTTTTACCATAGTTTTAAAATAATTTATTATTTTGTTTATTCAGTTCATAAATTCAATGACATACATCTCAAAACAAATCCATTATACCGCTAAATAATCCTTTGGATTCCAGTGCTTGGCTTCAAGACTAAATTCCATATTCCATTCCATTCCATTCATATTCATGAGGCTTTTCCGCTCCAACACGTCTTCCAAATCACCTGTCCAGGACTGTCTCCAATCTGTCTTCTGCTTCCGCTTCTTCTTCCTTCCAAAACATTCAAATTTGCGCGTTTCACTACCATGAAATTCCAATCCACCTTATCACCTTTGCCAAGCTTTTTAGCGCCCTTTTGTCATATGTCCATTTTCCATTCTTGCAACCTCCTCATTACACGTTAACTACGCAAGTCTTTCAATTTAACAGTGTCTGCCTCTCCCCCTCCTCCTCCTCCCCCCCCCCTTTAGTATTTGTATTCGGTATCCACGCTTCGCTTTTATAAAGGAGAGTTTGCTCGATGTGATCTTCATTTACTGTGACTGATTTCCTTGTTTGAAAAGCTTTACACCGAGTACTTGAGTTCTATTCTTGACCAATTTTGCGTGTTAGTTTTTTTTTTTCTCCCCTAAAATTTGAGCGCTTCTGTGACTGGGTCATCTCATCCATTACTCACCAGCCAAAGAGGTGACTAGGGCATGAAACATCTTCCCTTATCAAGAGATAGAAACGAAAAAATAAAATAGAAATTGCTTTGTTCCTGAGAGAACGAGTCTTATTTCTAAAGAACAGCGAAGAGGTATAGACCAATAAAGGGATTCAAAGGAGGAAACGTGTAAAAGGATTATTATAAGAAATATTAGTATCCAGAAAGACAGAAGGGAAAAATAAAGGCAAGAGCTTTCTATCTTGTGAAAACGCGCATTACTTGTCAAAAATTAGAATACCGACAGACAATAAACTGAATGACATCTAATATATGTTTCGTAATCTCCGCCAACAGAGATACATTCATTTATCATCGCTATGGAACCGCATACATCTTTTAACTCGACAGCAACATATTATGAATTAACTGACCTGATTATTCAGATGTAAAACCATATGAAGATGGTTCGCATGGATGCTTCACTGTGGGATAAATACAGGCGCTTCAGCTAGCACCATATGAGAAACTATTTCATCCAACATTAAAGAAGTACAGCTATTGCGTTATTATCACTATTTTCCATGATTTAAAAGTATCACGTTGTTTATCAAACATCATTTCATTCTAAATTGCTTTTTGTTTAACTTGTATTTGAGTATTTTTATTTTTCGAGGACAGTTAATAATAAGCAAGGGATGTTTTGATTTTTTTCTAAGTCAGTTAATCATCATAAGTAAAGTATGTTTTCATTTTCTCGAAGTCAGTAATCATAAGTAAGGGATGTTTTCAATTTTTCTGTCTGTTAATCATAAGTAAAGGATGTTTCATTTTTTCGAAGTCAGTTAATCATAAGTAAGGGAAGTTCATGCCATAATTTCTTGCTGTTTGAACTATGTGTTTTATTTGATCTGATTTTAAAAAAATCAAATTAGCTGCATTATTTTACGAGATCATTTGCGGATTTGGGAGACGAATTGCTTGTCAGATGAATTGGTGAAGATAAGTATGATGTATTGATGTGAGAGTAGATTTCAAATTCAATATTAGGCTACCAAGTTGTAAGTGCTGAAGCCGTCTTGTATAATTAATCATATTTGATCATTTAATAATTCATGTTGTTCTGTGTTAATAATTCATGTCTAATCCTTTAATCATTCTTGTCATATTGTTACAATTATTTATAAAATCAGATATAGGCGGCCTTATTGAAATGTCTAGAAGGATCTGATGCAGATTTTTTGTTGTGGGGGGGGGGGGGGGGGGGGTGGGGGGGGGGGGGGGGGGCGCTTTTGTGATCTTTTTGGTAGTGTACGAAGTTTAGCTATTTAAGAATCGCTATAAAAAAAGTTAGACATACACTTTTATATATATATATATATATATATAATATATATATAGTATATATATATATATATACATATATAATATATATATATATATAATAAAATGTGTGGTATATATAATATAATACTAATCATAAATAGTTGAGTGAGAAGAGAGAGAGAGAGAGGACGAGCAGAGAGAGAGAGAGAGAGAGAGAGAGAGAGAGAGAGAGATAATATGTTGTTTGTAATACACCCAGAGATAATGATGCCTTTGTGGGATTCTCTCCTCTCTTGATATAATAGGGCTGCCGAGGCGGTCGTCTCATTGCAGTCTTCGTAGGTGTAGTAATGATGGCATCCGCTGAAACTTCCCAAACGTTTATTTTATTCTCGTATCTTTATCATCTCCTCCGTGGGATACCGATCGCTTATCCGCGCAATCTCGCGTCTTGTGTGTTCGGCGATATAACTCGCTTCTCGTCGGGTCTGGCTGACGGTGGTCGCTGTTGCTGACACAGACATGGGACCAGAAAACAAAAAGAGAGAGAGAGAGAGAGGGGGAACGAAATAAAGAAATGGAATCGCGGTGTACTACGTGTGTCTGTTGTGATGTCGGATAGAAGAGTGACGATGTAGTATATATACGTTCTTTTCTAACACCAGTCGAAATGGTGTGGTAAATCCATGGACTGGACGCGATGATTTATATCCTATACTTTTATAATTGGCCATAAATTGTGGCCGACTGTTACATGGTAATTATTTTGATTATAGCCCACTGGGAGCTGGAAGGTAGGCAGCCAGGCTGCTCGTAAACTGTAAAGTGTTTCTCGAACGCTAAAAATTTCTGGTTAGTGTCTCACTGAATGCCACACACGGCGATGCACACTACATTCATCGGCACCTGCCCATCATGATATCTCTCCTCTCAACTCTCAACTCTCCTCTCCTCTCGCAGGTGGTGGACTGATACCCGATGGCTGCCGGGTAGGTAGGTCCTCTTAATTAGAGGGTGAACAGAAGCACTTCTAGCTCTAGAAGCAGTCAGATAAGTCGAGGAGATAGCTGGATGGATTGACTAATGGCAGATACCTCATACATATATAAAGTAGTTGTTAGTGTTCTTCGTTCGAATGGCTTTTTAAGTACTGATCTGGCAAGCCATCTGCGTTCTCCTGAGGAGTGAGGTTGTACTATTTAGTTCTCCCTTGTCTCGCGATGTCTTTGTTGTTGCGAAGTCTTTGAATTAGTCTTCAGGGTTTTTCAATTGAATTCATCTTCAGGTTATTTTAATCCGGTGGAGGTCAATTTTGAATATTACGTATTTCGTCGATTGTTATGTAAATTATAAATCATCATGTTTTTTTCTACGGAAGATCGGCGGAAGCTAAATTTTGAGCATGCGATTATATTAAGAGGATGTACAGAGAGCAATCAAAAAGTGAAAAAATGGAACGGTTCTAACAGTTAATAGGATTGCGAAATGAGTTGCTGTGATAGGGTGGTATATAGTGCAGTTGCGTCGCTGGATGTGGATGAGAAAAAAAAAAAAGTTCTAAAAGAAATGCTAATAGAAGTAACTGTTCTACTGCATAAGTGAAAAGGTGATAAACGCTAGTTTAACTGTTATACAAGCATAAAAGCTATAGGTTTATTAAGGAAGCTTTACCATAGGGATTCAATTTAGAAAGTAAAGTGGGTGGCTGAAGGATTGTTAGCGCATAACTTTTGTGGGTTTCGACAAGGAAAAGCGTGTTTTAAACAAATGAATGCTATGGAGGAATTAACCGAGAAATTTGGGTGCGAAGAGGAAACGTTTTACGTGGAATTGTGGTCCTAGATAGTGCTTAAAAGAGAATTGGTGTGTATATATATATGTATATATATATATATATATTATATATATATATATATATTATATATATATAATATATATATATATATATATATATATTATATATATATAATATATATATATATATATATATATATGTTATATATATATGTGTATGTGTGTGTGTGTGTATCAATTAAATTCCACGTTTCTTTGTATATACAATGATCGTATATTTACGCTAAATTCTATATCAGTTTTAATGTGATACAAAAACTTGTTTTACCAACCCCCCCCCCCCCCACAAAAAAGAGAGACAAATAAATAAACCAGCTTTTCAGGATTCAATGAATATCTTCACATCTCGTCTCCTAGGTGTACATTACATCGTACAGTGCAGCCAAGTTTGCTGGGTTCGCCTGGCCGAAAATTATCACTCCTCAAAATCGGCTGAAAGAAAAAAAACTTTTTTTTCTTCTTTTTTTCTCCTCGTTCTAGGCGATTGATGCCGTTGTTAGCTGATGTCCGTGTTACTAATAGCAGCCAGCAAAAGCAGCAACACATGCTGTCCGTGCCCATTTGGAAAAGTAATGAAGCGTCTGAAAACACGGATTATGTTTCCAAATTACTGAGCTTGAATGTTCCTTTTTATCACTCCCGACGTCTCTTCAAGAATGTTAGGGAATGATGCCCTTGTCAGGAGAGGCAGACTGTCTTCACTTGGCGTTGAAATGATGCATTCTGAAGGTGATGGTGTACTTGCATTGTATTTATTTTTCTTTTTATCTAGGTGGAATTTCCAGGTAAATTGCCATTTTTTATGTTCAAACCTTTGAAACCGTATGAGATGTCAGCTGTAGATTTGAGGCTTTGAAAAGTTCCCTGAAGTTCAACTCTGCAATGTAACTTTTGTCCTGAGGAAGATAAAGAAATGTGTAAAAACATTCAAAGGTATTTTTCCATCGACTTGTTACTGTAGATTAAAGATCCCGAGTAAGAAATTTCCCAGTAAAATAACCTGTTACTTTTTTTTCTTAACTATTTTCAATGACACGATTTGTTCTACTTTCAGTAGCAATATTTTCACTTAATCATATGTTTGTATTACATATAAAGTTTCTTTATAAGTAAAGGGAAAATTATTGCCAAGGGAAAATAGTATAGTGCAATATCTTTTACTTTTATTCCTTAGAGTGTCTATCACAAGCGTTATAGCTGTCGTCTCAAATATATATATATATATATATATATATATATATATATATATATATATATAATATATATATATATATATATATATTATTGTATATAAAATTTATCTTACCTCTGCTGATTAATGACAATTTTTTTTTTAGTCATCTTGCTTGTTTTCACAGAAAATATTGTGCCTCATTGAAAATGGAAGGATTGGCAATTTATTTGTTTTGTTATGTAATGTATTTTACATTTGATAGAACAATTGAAAAGCTATATTTTGCGTTTGGAATAAATTCAAAGTTATACGAATTATATTGCTACGATTATCAGTTTATTATTGGTTAATATTAAGTTCTACTTTAGTATCCTTTCAATGCTTTCAATTGTTTATAGATGTATTTTAGAAATGATATTTACTTTCATATTTTTCCAGAATTGCTAGGTAAATGAATATATATTTATAATATCACCAGAAAATCATTAGTGTATATGTGTGCATTTATATTTTCTTTTCTTTTTCATTTACTTTCATATTTTTCCAAGTGGTGCAGATCACAACTGCTATGTATATGAATTTTATTTATAATACAAGTATCCCAGAACATTATTATTCTTGTATATACTATGTGCGTATTTATGTTCGTATGCATTCATTATCAACTACAGAGCCCCGCTTACCACAACGTAACGAACTCAGAAACAAAATGACCGAGGAGTCATTTATTAATTCCATTCTCTCCAGGGACCGCAAAGTTAATTGCCCGCCTGATGAGGAGTTGCTTGTGCCTTCGGACTTGGTAGGTGTCCGGCAGATGAAACGTTATTTAGCCCTCGGGCGCGTTGTTGAACGTATATACATATTAAGTCTACCTCTAAAAAA
Source organism: Macrobrachium nipponense (assembly GCF_015104395.2). Classification (NCBI taxonomy): domain Eukaryota; kingdom Metazoa; phylum Arthropoda; class Malacostraca; order Decapoda; family Palaemonidae; genus Macrobrachium; species Macrobrachium nipponense. Next base: position 7,880,180 of record NC_061087.1, read on the forward strand.
AGAGTATAGTGCGTCGGCTGTCCGTCATTCCCTGTGTGCTTGGCTTTCCCTGCGGTGGACCCGCTAAGGTAATTTGGGTTGCGGCCAGTTGCGTCACTCGTGCAATAATCAGACATCTGCTGCTTGCAGTCACTTCTAGCTGGAAGGCCTGCTTTTTTAATTGACAACTACATTTACTCAGTATTTAGATTATGCTTAGTATATTCTCTCTCTCTCTCTCTCTCTCTCTCTCTCTCTCTCTCTCTCTTCTCTCTCTCACTCACTGCGCGCGCATTATATATATAATATATATATATATATATATATATATATATATATATATATATATATATATTATATATATATCGTGTCCAGTCGTTTGAGCGAAGTCAAGTTTAGCGAAGTCAAATTGAGCAAAGTCATTATGAACATATGATAAATTATTGGGTTTTAAGCGGCTCCTATTCAGCGATGTCAGTTTTAGCGAAGTTGATAGAAATAAAACTATACTAGGAAGAGTTACTAGACATCACAAAAAATAGATAGATATATACCTTTATTGGTGGTAAAAAAACAAAATTAGAACATATTTAAATTATATATATTATATATTATTATATATATATCTTATATATTACCATTACAACATACATACTAGATATAACGTTTATTGGTGTAAAAAGAACAAAAAATTAAGAAACATTTTTATTATATATAATAATAGAATATAATAATCATTTTTAAATATATATAAATATATACACATACTATATATTTTTAAATATATATATATATATATAACATCATACATACATATATTATATCTTATTACATACTATGTTTTATATATATAATAATAATCTAATATATACAACATACATACTACATACTATACTACTACTATATATATATATATATATATATACATATAATAATATATATATATATATATAGATATAATATATATATAAACCTCTCATAAATATTCTTCATTATGCAGATCGTCAGTCGTTCACCTTCAGGGATGCCTACTCCACCCAACTCCCTTTTCAGTATTAATTGGATCGACTTTTAACTGTTGAACAGCTCTCTTAAATAAAAGGTAGTGACTATATTATGGAGTAGAGAAAATTACCAGTTTAACTTGTATAAAAGTCTTTTTTTCTTTCTGTAATTTTTTTCACAATATTCATCGATTGTTGATACAAAATTAAATTTAGATTCATATTTATTTGGTGTTTTCTACGTTAGTCTTTTGTTCTCCAATATTTGTTTGATTCAATTCATTCCAGGATAAGTAACATGGATGCCTTTTTTTAATCGTCAAGTGGACATCAACAGAACAGCATGAATTTCCTTGCTCGTGCCAAGTTTAAGTTGATCAAATGTAGAGGCGAAACTGATCAAGGAAACTGATCTCTTTTCCTTTAGTTTTAACAATTATTCTTATCAGTTTCGGCTGATGTTGATCGGAGCGTCCAATTTAACAGGGATCACCTACAAATTTTTATCGCACTTTTTATCTGTATACTTATCTCCTCATTTTCTTGCAATGTTGATTACCACCCATTGACGTCTGCGGAATTACGTTTCAAATTAATGAAAGCGATAATTAACGAGTAACGTCTCTCAGTGACGTCCCCGGCGAAGGAAGACGCTAACGAGTGTTGATGAAGATAATGGCTTCCATTCTCGAATACCATTATGGGGAGGTACTACATATACGTGCCACCTGCTCTGTGCCCTTTTAACCTCTCGGGTTTGTGCACGAACTTGTTTACACTTTGTGCACGTACTTGTTTACTCTGTATTTGGGAGGAGGTTTTCATTAGAATGGTTTTCCTTCTCTGTAAAAAAAAAAAAAAAAAAAAAAACTACTACTGTATTTAGGAGAAGTTTTCCATTCGAATTTTTTGCCCCTCGGCTAAAACAGCATCATTATCATCATCTCCTCGTGAAGATCATATTATTAATGGTTCTGCTGTGCGCGTGTAAATTTTGCAAACAGAATATATATTAATAACTGTAAAGCTAGTTATAAACGTTTTAAAAGAACCGCTAATCATTCTTTTTGCTAATGCCGCTAACATCATATCAGTGTTTATATTCGCCGGTTACAAGTTCATTTTGCAACAAAAGAAAGATCCGTATTAATGACGGTACAGCTAGTTATAAACTGGTTAAGAGAAACGCTAATCATTATTTTCGCTAACGCAGCTAACATCATATCAGTGTTTCGACTCGCAAATAATGCTAATGACGGCATTTTTCATCGTAAAAATCATCATCGCTGTTATTACCGTTGGTCGTGCTATTAATGGACTGTAATCTTCGTATGGGATATTCGGCAAACGCCGATAATCACATCCCCGACGGAGCTGATGGTTGTTTGTGATTATGATGTGTCGCCGCGACTTCATTCATCGGAGTCGGCGTGGCTACTACTCCTGCTGGTGCTGCTGCTGGCCATGAAAGCTGGAGCTAAGGATGTCATGATTATCATTAATAATGGATCTTCGAGGAAATCCTACATTATAATAAATAAGGCGAAAATGACATATGGTTTGGAGAATTTGGAACGTTCTGGGTGTCCGTGTGTGTGTGTGTGGAGAGAGAGAGAGAGAGAGAGAGAGAGAGAGAGAGAGAGAGAGAGAAAGTCACTTTTCAGACAATGTAAAAGTCTGGCTTAACTTCATTCCAAATTGAAATATGCATTGAAGTATATATAGGCATAAGCGTGATTCTCCTATATTTCTTGCTCCAGTGATTGTTGCGGGATAAGGAAGTAAGGTGTGGCTGGAAAATGGAATAGGTGAAGTTTGTGGACTGTGAGGGGAAACCTGTAGAACCTAAGAAGAGAATTTGTAATGTTCGAAAGAGAATCTGTAGGGCGAGAATAAAGTTATTAGGTAAGTGGGAACTATGAAGATGGAGGAGTGAATGTTAAGAGGAATGATATAAGAGTGAAAGCAACTTATTTTTATATTTGTTGTGATAAAGATGATTAAGCCAGCACCCCTTGATGGAAGTTAAGTGTGGACGGTGAATGCACATAAAAGAAAAAAAGAAAAGTTTTTTATATTATCTCTTTGGGTGGTTTATGTAGCATATGATAATTAAAAGAGATGAGTAGAGGTAATTGGAAATGGTAAAAATGTTAGCTTAGGTGAAAGTATTGATCAAAGTGTCTTGAGATAATTTGCCGAAGTAAAAACCAGGGTTCTGTAGTGAGTTTACATAAATGTTCTCTAGAACTAGAATGAAATATTTTCATTATGTAACATTCATTTCTTGTTTATAGGTTACTTTTAATGTTTATATCTCCTGTAATGTTTTTCCCGGTTTCTTAACAAGTTCTCCAAATGGCCACCAATATACTCCAGAAGCGTTAGCAAGTTGTCTCTCGCCTCGTGGTGGCAAACGGTAAGCGTCTGTATTAGGCCACTCAGAGAGTAAAGAAGTTTTTCCGATCCCTAAAGCGTATGAAGATTATTCAGTGATGAGGCAACTTTTTACTTCAACGGATAAGTCAACATAACTAATGCCCGGAGCTGAGCTACTGAAAATCCACTTTGGATTGCTTAAGGACATCTTGGGTCTAAGGGTGACTGCGTGGCCTGGTGTTTTGTGGGGGGACGTGCTAACTGAGCCTAGGTATTTTAGCCCCGTATGAGGGAGGAGCCGTCAGTGCACCTCATGCAGTGCGCTGTAGGCATTACTCAACGTTCTTTGCGGCGTCCATTCGGCCCCTAGCTGCAACCCTTTTTGTATTCCTTTTACTGTACCTCCGTTCACATTCTCTTTCTTCCATCTGACTTTGCATTCTCGCTTAACAATTGCTTCTTAACAACCGATATTTTCCTCCTGTTTCGCCTTTCAAACCTTCCTACTATCAATTTCCACTTCAGCGCTGAATGACCTCATAGATCCCAGCGCTTGGCTTTAGCCTAAATTGTATATTCTGTTATATTCTGTGCTGTTTCAGTGACATTGTATTGAACCGATTGTGACGCGATGTTACAAAATCAGGGAGACTTCTGGTTACAGAACGTTTGTTTTCTGCCCCACTCGGAATTGCTCCTCTTGGATTTCAGAGGCGAAGACTTTCCAGGAAAAAGGAATTGGACAACATGGTTAAATTGAATGGCCATCCAGATCTCCAGCCCGATTCCTTTTGGATTAATTTTGATAGTGACACCTTAAATTTTGATAGGGACCCCTTAAATTTCGATAATGACACCTTAAACTTTGATAGTGGCAACCTAAATTTTGATAGGGACCTCTTAAGTTTAAATAGGGACCCCTTAAATTTTGATGGGTACCCCTTAAATTTTGATGGGTACCCCTTAAATTTTGATGGGGGAACCCCTTAAATTTTGATGAGGACCCCTTAAATTTTGATAGGGACCCCTTAAATTTTGATAGAGACAGGGACCCCTTATAATTTGATGAGGACCCCTTAAATTTTAATAGACCCCTTAAATTTTGATGGGGACCCCTTAAATTTTGATGGGGACCCCCTTAAATTTTATAGAGAGAAATGTTGTTTTGATAGGGACGCCTTTTTTTTTTTTTTAAAATTTTTGATGGGGACCCCCCTTATTTTGATTAAGGGGACGCCCCCTTTAAAATTTTGATGGGGACCAAACCCTTTTTTATTGAAATTTTGGGGACCACCCCCCTTAAATTTTGATAGGGACACCTTAAATTTTGATAGGGACACCTTAAATTTTGATAGGGACACCTTAAATTTTGATAGGGACACCTTAAATTTTGATGGGGACCCCTTAAATTTTGATTGGGACACCTTAAATTTTGATAGGGACACCTTAAATTTTGATAGGGACTTATGCCAAACGAGCTTCATTGCGTTTTGGGACGAATTTCCTTTTGAACACTATTGTAAATTGAGTAACCAAGTATATATCGTTTCATTATTGATTGGTATTGCATGCATAAATTTCCTTTCTATCATAAGCATCCAAGGAGATCATTCATTTATACATATATATATATATAATGTATATTTATATATATATATATATATATATATATATATATATATATATATATCTATATATGTATGCGTGTGTGTGTGTGTGTGTGCGTGTGCGTGTGAGTATATATATATATATATATATATATATATATATATATATATATATATGTATGTATGTATGTATGTATGTATATATAAAAAAAAAAAAAAAAAAAAAAAAAAAAAAAAAAAAAAAAAATATATACGTACACAGTACGTAGCATGCATGTTTATTTTTTACCCGATGTAGAAAAAACCTTATTCCTTCATAGATTTCTCCTTTATTTTTTTTTTTTTTTTTTTTTTTTTTGCGCTACCACAGCGTTTGCGATGAAGCAATTTTCATTCATTTCTTTGCTCGGGTAAGGCATTACCGACGTCGTTTGTCCGCTTATTACCTCCCATTCTTGGTTCCTAGTGAGACGGTGATCGACCGTTTACCAAGTGATCAAGGATATATTTTATCTTCGGTTTCGTTAAAGTACCACACAGTTTAAGATCTAATCCTGAGTCTTTATTGAGTCTGAATTGGTAGCTCTTTCTGTGTGCGGAGAGAGAGAGAGAGAGAGAGAGAGAGAGAGAGAGAGAGAGAGAGAGAGAGAGAGAGAGAGAGCAATGGAAGAGTGATCTCTTCGCAGTATGAGACTCGTAACTCCTCTGCTTCGGCAGAATTGGCTATCGACCAAATCATTCAGAATTAGAGGCGATCTGTAGGAAAATTTAGTCATATTATCAAAGAAGTATTGAAGTAAAACGTTGAACTGAAGTTTATATTGAAGATAATTTTCGATAGAATGATGTAAAGTGTTTTGAAGTGTTAGTAGGACTATATAACCTATATGTAGTCCTACTAAAATTTCAAAACACGTTACATCATTGAATTGAAAGTTCTCTTCACTATAAAATATATAACTTGTTGTAAAGTTTTGATGGTGCACAATAGTTGGTTTTATTCAACTTATTCATTTTTTAAGGTTTTAGCATTTTTTTCTTTTGCCTGTTTGTGTAAACTTTACTCATCTTATAGTGATGAGAATGATATCAGGCTTCGTATTTTCAGGTTAGCTGAAGTATATTCATTACAAAAATACAGTACTGAAGTCTAGTTTTTTTTTATTTAAGAATGTAGACTATATGTCGATATTGATAGATGGTGATAATGTCGGTTTATCTCATTATTTTCAGTATTTTGATGCTTCGATCGTCCTTACGATTTTTTTTTTTTTTTTTTTTTTTTAGTATGATGTAGTTCATGGTGACTAGTCGACTCTAGATGACAGAAATGATTGACGATTTACTAAAATTTTGCACTCCTTTGCTCTCTTTCTTACCAAAAGACCAATTTTTTTTTTTTTTTTTTTTTTTTTGTTCACTTTCCATTCATCTTCTCTTCTGTCAGTTGTCCGGTATATTCAGATTGCTTGAGACTGGTTTTGAAAGACTTACAATTTTAGACTACTGGATCTGCTTCCGAAGTATTGAAGGGGTCCTTCGAAAATTATGCAACTTATTTCAAGTTTCAAAAGTCGGTACTGATCTGCAATCGAAATGGGCCCTTCGGTATCGCTAATTCTTTACCTCGCTTCGCGTATCAAGTTTTACAGCGACCATATTCGTCTTCTTGACCTTTGTGAAATTGCTCTTGTGAGGGTTGTATTATAAGCTTTCTCTCTAAAGACGAGTCGGTCAGATGAATAATAATAACAGTGTCGGTGTCTCCTTTTCTTCCATTACTTTCAAGTCATGGTTCAGCTGACATTCGTTCCACCATGCTAGCTCGCGTTTAACACCCGTCAGACTACCACATCCCACGTTGACTGAGGCTAGGTATGGTATCCCAAGGGCTGGCAAGTCTCTACCCTATACCTACTATACTTATAATCTACATCATTTTCTCTCCGCTTCTGTTTTCCTGAACGCTTATAACTTCCCTTTTAAAAGGGGAGAGTATGTTGCTGCATTTAGATAATGTCCCACCCTTCTCTCCTTGGGACTGAGATATGTAATTGCATGTTGATTGTTCCAAATCTGCAAGTGAAGATCGAACCACCATCGTTTCCTAAGAACGCTTGATTATGTATGGTTACTTAGCAGTTATTCCCGTAGCAAAAGGTCATTCGATTATGGACGTAAAGTTTCAACCTATTAAGAAAATATTTCATATAAATACAGAATGTTTTATGCGCGTACTGAAAATACGCGCAACATTATAATGATGAGTAGCTATAACTGAGGGACAGTTGTGAATCTTGTGGTCACATGGAGAAGATTTTCCTAAGGGTATGGATGATCAGTCTTTGAACTCCGAAAACATCAAAGGACCTAATTTGTTTCATAATATGTGTGAAGGATATTGTTACTAGTTCTCAAGGTATGTGGAGCACGTTAACTAATGATTATATATAAATGTATATATGCATATATATATTTATATATAGTATATATATGAAGTACAATTAAAAAACAGTTTTTTAATTTATAGTTATGAACAGTGACAGTGTAATGTAATTCATTAATATCTTATATATATATATATATAATATAATATCTATAATATGTATGTATGTATTATGTATGTATGTATTTGTATGTATGTATTGTATATGTATGCCACCCATTCCAAGCGGGAAATCGCCCGGCTTTTGTGGAAAAACTATGTACATATATATATATATATGTATGTAGTATGTATATTTGTCTATATATTTATGTGTGTATGTATATATATATATATATATATATATATATACGTATATATATATATATATATATATATGTATGTATGTATGTATGTATGTATACATACTCGTTCTGTAGGCTTGCTGATTCTCAATATTCTTAGGTTGATGCAGAAAACTGGCACCGCTTGTTTGACATGCAAATGTCCGCAGACAAAACACAGTATTCTCAATTATTAAGGTTATTACAATTAGTACACTTAACTATATAATTACCTGAGTACAAAGCTCAAATTCTCAAATCTGAAGCAGATTTTAACAAGTGAACATTTTATACATGATGAGAATAAAGTTCATGTTCAAAGAAAGTTTGAGAAATAAAGAGAGAGAGGATCCGTCTCAACGCACCATTACGTCTCTGACTACAAGGTGTAAGATAGTACTTTGCAACACCGTAGGTCCCCCCCCTCCCCCACCCCCCCCCCCCCTCCTGGGGAATAGCAGAGGTACGGGAGAGTGTGATGTTTGTGGTGATATTTAGCAACACCTTCCACCCCATCATCGGTGGCTATAAAGATAATGACACAGATCGTCCCCGATAAAAACAAACACTGCTGAAAAGTTCCCGGAGACTGTCGCTGTGCGAGAGAGAGAGAGAGAGAGAGAGAGAGAGAGAGAGAGAGAGAGCAGCAAGAAACGAGTGAGATTTAAAGAATTCTCTTCTCACTTTCCTTCGATACGACCGACCCCTCACGAATTATGTCACACGATTCAGAATTATGTCACATGACTCTGCCACAAAAGTGAGGCGGCCTGGCGGCCTGGGCAATCACTGGAGCTTAACCATGACGTAGAATTACACAGCAGAGAGTGGGTGATATCAGCCGCGGAGACAAATAAAAGAAAATGACACGTTTGCCGTCTCCCGTGACAAATGAGTCGAACGCTCCGCCGCCGCCGAGCCAGTTTTGAAGAGGGACCAGGTAGGGGGGTTCCGGGTACTGGTGACCATGCTGGGAGAAGGGAGAGACCCAGGGGTTAGGTCAGTGTATTAGTAAAACATGACGCACATTCCCTGTCTGTGTATGTGTTGTTTGTGTGTGTTACAGGGAATATGCAGCACGTCATAATAGCATCCTTACATGACCTTTATCGTCCACGTGACCTCCCATGAACCTTGCCTAGACATTTATGCTAGTAGTTACTGAGAGAGGTAGAGTATAACCTAGCCTAACCTAAGGCACAGAGTCTTAACTGGCCAGGTGGTGGGCGTACTCCTGCCTACCTTGTCGTTATTGCTTACCTTAGGTTACCAAGGTCGGTCATATGTCTTGAAGATTCAAATGATTGATATTTTAAGGAAGTTCACTGACTACCTGGAAACATTAGGGATTATAGATATTTCCGAGTATATATATATTATTGAGAACAATTCCAACGATTATGGTGTTCATTGAAGTAGTAACGGAAGGTCATAGGAAGTATAGAGAGACGAGATCATATAATATTAGGAAAGAAAACATGAATGAATAGATTAATAAATAGGCCCATAAAAGTGAAAGCAAACAGGGATCAATCGTGAATGTGAAAGATCTATGTTGAAATACCACTTAGGAAATATGTACATTTTATATATATATAGTATATATATATATATATATATATATGTGTGTGTGTGTGTGTGTGTGTGTATATGTATATATATATTATATATATATATATATATATATATATATAGAGAGAGAGAGAGAGAGACGAGAGAGAGAGAGAGAGAGAGAGATCGTCAATTGTCTCCCCATTCTCTATCCCTTCGGTACCTTAAAAAGAAGAAAAAGAAATCGTAATTTGTCTCTGTCACACTTTTAGAGCCTCACACCATATGATTAAAAACGAATACCGGAGTTATGGCTCCATTTTCACACTTGTATTGCCATTGGTAAAATTACGATTTCCTCTTGATTATAGGACCTTGTGGGGATTGAGAGGCCCAGGAAGAACAGGAAGAGAAGAGAGCGAGAGAGAGAGAGAGAGAAGGGAAAGAGATAGAGAGAGAGGAGAAGAGGAAGTGACTTAATGATATCTTTTTGTGACCTCCTCTATGGAGCTTCTCAATAGTCTGTCAGTTCCGCGAGGCATCTTCAGGAATTGTAGTCCGTGAGGGGGTTAGGATGGGATGGTGGAGAATGGGTAGGGGTCGGGTGGGGGAGAGGGGGTGTTGGTTGTTGTTGGCGAAGACACGTCTTTAAAAAGTTGTACAAGTAGCGTCGAAGTCTATAGCAATCTCGGGTGCGACCCCCGAACCCCCCCCCCCCCCCCCACCCACCCGCACCCCGCACGAACTCCTCCAACCCGCTGCTTCACCTTTGTCCTCTCACGCTAACACCTTCGGCTGTGTTTTTGTATTATACCCGTAATAAGACGTTGTAAAAATGATTTTATTATAGCTCTTAACGTCTTTCTTCGTGTGGGGCTCGTTCCGTCCACGTAATTTATAGGGATTTTCCATTCCATAATTTTATATATTTTCTTTTGTAGGGTGTCAGTATGTATATACTTTTATATATAATATATATTTATATATGTGTGTGTTTTTATGTATGTATGTATGTAGTAGTATGTATGTATGTATGATGTTTTTTATATATGTGTGCATAAACATATATACGATAAAGGTAGCCCACATAAAAATATAAAGGGGAAGATTTTCCATCGTTGTATTTCGGAAACTAATGTTTTCCTCGGTAGTTTCCGAAATATAAGGATATATATATATATATATATATATATATATATATATATATATTATATATATATATATATATATATATATTGTATATTTATATATAATGTCTTCATTCGATTTTCCAAAATAAATTTTCGTTTTTTTAATTTTCTTGTTGTGCTGAGGAAGGTATTACAATAACCAAATTGGTTTCCTTTTGTTTTGAATATATTTATCATGATTTTTAATTCATGTTAGTAGTTTTGTGTATATGAAATCGTGCAGGTATTAAGCAAAAAAATAAAAATGTTCATTGCACCAATTTTTTTTTTTGTACTATAAATAAGACGGTGACTACTATTTTCATATATGACTTACTGTTTTTATATACAGGCAGGTTTTACACTTTTATTATGCCTTAAGTCATTTTTTTATCGTATAACATTGTTATTTACAGTCGTTACTCTTGATGTTGGTTTTAACAATGTTTTTATATAATTCATACAGATTTTGTGTAAAACAGGCATTAGTATAGTCTAACATTACCGTACCTATTTAAAAGAAAAGGATAGTTTACACTTTACATATTTGTTCTGATTGCTATGACTGTGTTCTTTCGATATTCTACAGTAATTTATGGCTTTCATAGTGGAATGGCTGACAAATGTTCTAATATGTTTTGTGATTAATTTAAACTCGTATTTATAGCTCCGTCTGAAAACTTTGATGTCTTACCTTGGATGTTTCCCCTTTTCGTTTTGAACTCAGTTTACAGACAGATTTTTTTGTGTAAAACGTGTGTTACGTCGTTGCCCGATTCCTCGGACATTCTTTCACAGTAATTTATATTGATGACGGGTAATTCATGCAGGTTGTTAATGATAGTGACAGTTATCATACTACTGATAATGCTGAAAAGTAATACTCACTGCGACGAGTGCGGTGTGGATAAATTTGGGTAAAGCATAGACATGTTATACTAGGACGTAGGTTTGTCATTTTTCTATCAAAAGTCCAGGAAAAACTGGCGTTTTTATGTAAACCATCGTAAACATCAGAAGAACTTTTTATTTACGACATTAAGCCCTCCATCATAATATGTTTTTTATGCGGTCATTGTCATGATTACAAAACTATTACGCCTCAACTATATATATATATATATATATTATATATATATATATATATATATACTATATATATATATATATATATATGTATGTATGTATATATGTATATGTATGTATGTATGTATATATATATATGTATATATATATATATATATATATATATATATATATATATATATATATGAATATATGTGTGTATATATATAAATATGGGTAATAGTATATAATAGATATATATATATATATATATGGTGGCATTTTTTTTTTTATACTATATAGCCAACTAATGTTAGGGGAGGACCGCGTTAATGTTCTGTCCGTGATTGTCTTGAACACATCCCATGAAAAACCGGGAAAAGTCTTGTCATCCTTTAATGCCACATTTTGGAAAGGGCAGCAGAAGTACCACTTCTTACTCGGTGTTAGGAAGAGGAGATGATATCATGTGATAAAATGCGATCTCTATCAAATGCTGTTAAACAACGTCTTGGTCTTGTAATTGATTTCAATGGTTGCCTGGCTGGACCAGCAGGCTACTTGCAGATGTCGGAAGCTTCGAGCCTCTTTCTGAAGGAGATGGTGTCTGTTGAATATATATATATATATATATATATATATATATATATTATATATATATATATATATATATATATATATATATATATATATATATATATATATATAATATATATATTAAATAGAGTTGTCGGTATTGTTTTGTCAGTGTTTTCGTTTCCTATTTTTCTCAAATCAGGTTGAAATTGAAATGTCTTAAAAAAGGTATTCTTAATTCCTTTCTCTCGCTTCTGAAACGTTCCAGCAGAGACAGAAGGTTGAAAATGCCGCATCCAGCATTTAACCCTTGATTGCGATCGTTCCCTGATTTTATTCGTTTTGCTTTTATTTGCACGAGGAGGCCCAATGATGCAACCTTGCTTTTCCTTCGCTTGAATTGGGCGAATTTCTTTTTCTAGTTCGTGAGATATTATTTCAATTAACGTTTTCGCTGGTGTATTTTTGCTGAGTTTAAACTTAAATAGTTAAGGAATCTTGACATTATAAATCTAATATATATATATATATATATATATATATATATATATATATATATGTATATATATATATGTATATGATGAAAGGAGCCCATAAAACGCCAGAAAGTAAATGCTATATTTCAGAGACTAAATATAGTGTTTACTTTCTACATTCTGGCGTTCTTATGGGCTCCTTTTCATTAGATGGAATTGTTTTAACAGATTATATTTCACATTCATATATATATATATTTATATATATATATGTGTATATATATATATATATGTATATGTATATATATATATATATATATATATATATATATATATATATATATGCTCGTGTGTGTTTGTGTGTTGCATATAAGAATGTCTATTAATAGTTAATGCTTTGAATTCCTGAAGAGATTTTGCTAGTATGCTCAGACATTAAGATTAATTGTGTTATATATTTATTTATTTTCGAAACAATCGTTTCATATTTATTTAATAGATAACGATTAAGATGAATATGATTCTAAAGTTGATGATGACGAGGGCCTTTTGACTCTTGTGTCACTTCTAACAGCCACTCGACGAAACGTTAAGAGAATGAACACGTTTCAAGAGTTAAGAATCGTTTTGCATGCCAGGGAGGAAGATCAGTTTTGGCCGGAACTCCTTTCTGGAGTTGCCGGATATCGCTCATCGATAAAAGAGCGGGTTCTTTTCTGGATACTGACCCCCCCAAGGGTTTTCGGCGTTCATTATCTAGGACTAATATATCTTTATGATATTTACGCTTTTTTGTTTATTTTTTCCGGTAATCCTCAACGGGTTTCTACAAAACACAAGGTTTTAATCTATGGACATTGTAACCCACCGCCATCTTGAATTCAAGATGGCGGTGGCTAACTTCGCCGCAAAGGTGGATACATACCAGGTTAAAAGCCCTAAGGCTCACTCTCTAGGAGAGATCCAAAGGGCGGTTGCCCCATAAGGGGGTAGTGCCGTCAGTGCACCTCATGCGGTGCATTGTAGGCATTACTTAAGGTTCTTCGCAACGTGTCGTCGGCCCCCAGCTGCAACCCCTTTCGTTCCTTTTACTGTATCTCCTTTCATATTCTCTTTCTTCCATCTTACTTTCCACCCTCTCCTAACAATTGCTTCATAGTACTACTGCGAGGTTTTCCTCCTGTTACACCTTTCAATCCTTTTACTCTCAGTTTCCATTTCAGCGCTGAATGGCTGCATAGGTCCCAGTGCTTGGCCTTTGGCCTAAATTCCATATTCAGTTTAATTCAAAGAGCGGTTGAGATATGTTTTCTGGAACGTTTGAGAATTCAGTTCTGTTCCATCTTAGAGTTGTGGCTTTAGAGCGTGTTAACATTTTGGTTCTCAGTAACTATTTACTGATGTCGATGCTAGTCCCATTCCCTTTTCCACCGTAGATATGTTCCACCACAGTCGACTTGCCACCGGGTACATAATTTACTTCTAAGATCAACAGAGTTAAATTGGATTAGTCTGGATATGTAGAATTTCTACCCATCCTTCTAACTCGATCTGTGGGCTCTTTCTTGTGAGGCTAGGGTTTGAGCCACTGAGCCATAGAGTCGTTATATTTAATAGTTTCAATAATATCGTTGAACTGGAACTGCTGTAAAATGGCAAATACATGACGACCGATGAACTTGACGCTGAAAAAGTAAATGCCTTTTTGTTGCCACATAAACAAGAGCCTGTGGGTCCTCCCAAATGTTAGCCAAATATATTTCATTTTCTCTTCCGCTAGTTTATACTGAGGGAGTAATTCTGAAATGTCCTTATGATCCTATCCATCATGCCTGACTAGAGAATGGCCTTAGATTTACCGTCCTATTGGTCTTCATAGTTTTTTTTTCGTGTATATATATATATATATATATATATATTATATATATATATATATAAACACCTCCAAACGGTGACTCCAAAAGTGAAAACCACTGAATGTAATAAGCACGCTCTAGAACTGATGAAAATGTACAATTCCATATTTTTTCCTGGTCTATCTGTACAGCTGTTTGTCTGAAAGATGTCTGATTTTTTTTCTGTTGCCCTTGCCCATAAAAAACATCAACTTACGTACAACACTTGGTGTATGTAAGGTTGATGTTTTTTATGGGCAAGGGCAAAAAAAGAAAAAAAAAAGAAAAAAAAAAAAATCAGACATCTTTTCAGACAAACAGCTGTAAAGATAAACAGGAGGAAAATTATGGCATTGTACATATATATAATATATATATTATATATATATATATATATATATAATATATAATATATAATATATAATATATATATATATATATATATATATAAATATTATTATATATGATTATTTATATTATATTATAATATTATTATATTATTTATATATATTTATATATATATATATAATAAATATATATAATATAATATATATTATTATATACTATATATATATATATATATATATATATATATATATATATATATTATATATATATAGATATATATATATTATATATATAAATAGTATTAATATATATATATTAGTATATTATCTCTACATATTTCTAATATCTACATATATATATAATATATATCTATATTATATTATATATATATATCATGTAATTAATAATATATATGTATATTATATGCTTACTCGTATATTTTATATTAGGCTATATATATAGATAGGATATATATTATGATAGTATATATATATATATATATATATTATAATATAATTATATTTTACATATGTTTTATGTTTGTAAGCCAGTGTACATTGACAGAATCACGCCCCTCTATAAAGTGTGTGCAGAATGAAAATGGTCCTCTTTGAGTTTCCGGGCAGTACGCAACATCCCTAAATCTAGACTTTCCATCTCGACCCTGATATCACCCTCTGTTTTAACTCTGTGAATACACTGGTACCAAAATGTTGTTGACCTATTCCGATGCAGTTTCTCTGAGGACAGGCTGTTGTCCAAGTGTACCACATACTGTCAAAAATGGCTAAGATAAGAGACTGTCGAGGCGCTGAGTCCCGACCCAATGGACTTGACGTACAGTATGAATGTAAACACCAAGTCACCTTTATTCTGTTTACTTATAAAGAGACTATTGGTTACTGAGAGTGACTCGGGCTGGACGACAGCGAAATATGCAGACTACAATTCAGTGAGAAGCTTGAGTACAAGTAAAGACACCTGGCTTCATCAGTCTGTGTCGCTCGGACAGTCAAGGGATCTAAAGTGATCGGAGTGTCTCTTCCTCCTTGTAAGAGGAGACAAAGGACCCTGCAACCCCCCCCCCCCTCCCCTCCCCTCTTCCGTCATCCCGAGCAGAGTGCAAGCAATCAAAAGGTGGATAATTAAACGTCGCATTTTCCATGTCAGCGCTGGTAGGAATAAATCCTTATTTATTGCGTGTAATTACCAAGTGAGTAGGGAAGCCCCATAATTCCGGAGAACCATAAAAAATACGCCCAAGTACACGACACTTCGAAAACCTTCAAGAAATGTATTTTCGAACGCCGACAAATCTTGCGGTTTTACTAAATCTTAAACAAGACGTTCGCATTACGGCCAATGTGCAATTATTAGCTGTGAGGGATTAGGTGATGTGAGTGAAGGGGGGAAGACCCCAGGAATTCTTCTTCTTCTTCTTCTTCTTCTTTCTAGTGAGGGAACGTTTCCGTTCTTCTAATTCTGTGAAGATAGCGGCTCTTTTCCTGTCCCTCTTCTTCTAGCAGTACGTCTTGAGAAATGGAGGGCGGTACTTTCATTTGTCTTTATACGTTGCAAAACTCTCTGTACGTAACATTTTGGGCATTTTCTTAGAAATTCTGCCGGACTCTTGTTACTGAGATAGGGTACAAATGCCACAGATCCCTCGTTTCCCCCTTAGAAATATCCTTAGATCTACTTTAATATGTAACGCCATACACGTACAGTGCACCATAGACGGAAGAAAAAGCTACAACATCTATTGGCTGTGCTAGGGCAACACTAGGGAAAAAAACCACTTCTTAGCTTTCTGTAAAAGAAAACTATTGAGACGGCTTTGTCTGTCTGTACTTTTTCTGTTCGTCCTCAGATCTTAAAAAATACTGAGGCTAGAGGGCTGCAAATTGGTATGTTGATCATCCACCCTCCAGCCATCAAATATACCAAATTGCAGCCCTCTAGCCTCAGTAGATTTTTATTTTATTTAAAGTTACATTTAACCATAATTATGCGTCTCACAACGATACAGAACAGGCTACCACCGGGCCGTGGTTAAAGTTTCATGGGCCGCGGGTCATTCAGCATTATACCGAAACCACCGAAAAATAGGTGTATTTTCGGTGCCACTGATTGTACGCTGTACAGAAAAGTCGTATGCGCCAGAGATTCGGCGCATATTTTACTTGTTTTTAATAGGAGGAGGTTCCGGAGAGGAATGTGATAACCGTCATTGCCACGTTCCTCCTAGAGAAGCCGCATAGAAGATGAACCAGCTCCTAGAAAGTTCAAAGAGAATGAGTCACTTCAGGTACTCACTTCAGGTACTCACTTCAGGTCCCAGCAGCTGCTGATGGACTGCCTGTGCGTTGCGCCTGTCACCTCTATACTTTAAACGTTCTCCTATGCTTCCTGGATAGACCTTTCCATTCCAGCACATATTCGACACCATCCAGCAGACATTTTTTACTGGATATTTCTATTTCCTCCCAAATCTTCAGAAATATTTTTCACCAAACGTACCGCCATTTATTCGTTCCACGTGGCAAAACGACCCGAATGCACAGATATCTCTCCTCACCCTGCCATTTTTTTTTTTTTTTTTTTTTTTACACACACACCATCATCATGTTTCTTTCTACATTTCTTACTCTTTCATCTCTTCTTCCTCAGAATTTTTCGTATTAAACACTTCATGTCAACATCGAAACTATATTTTGAAGTTATATATATCTATCTATATATATATATATATAATCTATATATATATATATTATCATATATATATATATATATAATTTAAAAACATCACAATAGATGCAGTGACTTCATTAAATAAGCGAATACCACAGAAAAATGATAGTCAGAAATCCAAGCGCTTTCGTCTTTACTAAGACATTGTCAAGGAACGAATGACAATGTCTTAGTAAAGACGAAAGCGCTTGGATTTCTGACTATCATTTTCCTGTGGTATTAGCTTATATATATATATATATATATATATATATATATATATATATATATATATATAATAACTTCAAAATTTAGTTTCGATGTTGACATGAAGTGTTTTATACGACAAGTTCTGAGGAAGAAGAGTTGAAAGAGTAAGAAATGTAGAAAGAAATATGATGATGATGTGTAAAAAAAAAAAAATGGTGGGGTGAGGAGAGATATCTGTGCATTCGGATTATTTTACAACGCGGAACGAATAAATGGCTGTACGTTTGGTGAAAAGTATTTCTGAAGTTTTGGTAAGAAAGAGAAGATATTCAGAAAAAATGTCTGCTGGATGGTGTCGAATATGTGCTGGATTGGAAAGGTCTATCCAGGAAGCATAGATTTATATACAAGCACCCAGCTACAATTGTAGTTTAATACCCAGTTCGCCCTACTCCGGGAATATCACCAAATGGAAATTTTAAGTGACAAATGGATTGCTACCCAAGTGACGCGAACACTGGACAGTACCCTCCAGCGACTTTCAGTTGACGTTCAAAACCACCGAATCATCACGAGAGGTATAAGTTATGCAGAATCTGTCGTACTTTTGCTCATCACGACAGCCGATTGATACGTATAGAACAAGCAAGGTCCTTTAAATATACTCTTCATGTGCATTTTTATCACATCACCGTGATTTAAATACAAACATTATGCTACTAATGTCGTTTAATATCCAATTCGCGCTACTTCGGAATGTCATCGGAGGAAATTTATAAGTGGTAAATGAATTGGAAAGTAAGTTGCACAAATCTGATATTAAACGACGTTTGTGACGGAATGTATATTGTGTTATATATATATATATATATAATATATATATATATATTATACAAATATATATTATATTATGCATATATTATAACCTATACATATATATATATAATAAATATATATATATATAGATATGTATATGCAATATAGTATATATACATATATTATATATATACATATATTATATATGCTACTTTATATATTAGCTATAATATATATAATATTAAATATACTGGTAAAAACTGGTAAAAATGTTCTGCTACAACAGAATTCCGTCTAATAAGAGGAGCCCATAAAAACGCCAAAATATAGAAAAAAAGTATTATATTTCAGAGACTGCTGTCTCTCTCATCAGAGAAAGACAGCACTCTTTGAAATATAGTAATTTCTTTCTATATTTTTGCGTTTTTATGAGCTCCTTTTATTAGTACAGTATTTTATTAATTTAATTTTCATTTTTTTTCTCTCTCACTTTCAATCCCCCCCTGGACTGTGTGGAAGTTCACCTCGGTTCATAAACCTAGAAACTGGTATCGTGATAGTTGCGCTCTTCGTTTTCAACATTCTCAACCTTTCGTCTTGGAAGTACCTTACTTCCTGCCTTCAATGCCTACCAATCTCCCAGCCCCCAACTGGGATCTTCCACGGTAGTGATTCACATTTACGTCATACGTCACCCAGAGTTGATTTAACTCTCACAGTATTTTTTCCATTTTGTATTCATCCCTCTTTTCATTTACTCGTTTTATCCTTCAACTTTTAACTTTCATCCTCTTCGGTCAAGAAGCTTCAATTGTTCAACAGGTATATCTTACAATTCTACTGTGTTTTCTGTTAAACTTGTAGTTAACCTTTCCTCTCTTTATCTATTTAAGACTTGTTGTATTGCGGCGTGGTTAGGGATTATCTACAATGGCAGGTGACCGAAAAAAGAAAAGAGTTAGTGTTACTGGTAAGTATGGAGTTCCTGGAGCAAATGAGAATAGAGGAAACGTGAAAATATGCTTGGAATGGGGCTTGATTGTTGAAAGTAAATTGTTTCCAATTATATTCATAAGTATACATGGGGAAGAGAAAATGGTGAAGAAAAGAGTTTCCTAGATTATGTCTTTGTAAGAGGTGGAATATATCTTATCATTTTGCTTTTAAGGCAGAAGTCAAAATAAATGGGGGTCAAGCACTAGAGAAATGTGTGGTAATGCCGAAGCAAATGTAATTTAGTCATTTGGCTTTGACAAGGAAGTGAGAAGGAGAAAATATGTGAAAAAAAGAAAAAAAAGGGCTGGATTAAGACTCGAAGTAGATAAGAGGTTTCTCAAATTCCATGATTGGGTCATAGGGACAGCGGGGAGTGTTCTTTGGTATAATAAGTTAAAATAAAAAAAAAGGTGAACTAAAAACAGTGTAAGGATGAGTAAATTGGAGCTTTGATGATGATAAAAGAGGTCATATGAGGTACAGGCATAGAGGAGGACGGAATGATAGGAAAAGAAGAGCAAAGAAAGTAGAGGGCAGAGGTGAACAAGATGCAGGTGGGAGCTGCAGTCTAAAGTGAATGTCACTCCAGAATATTGTAACGTATGACAGGGAAGGAGGAAAGTTCCCACAAAGTGACGGAAACTGGGTAAAACCTTCTTGCACCCGAGAAACCTCGGAGTCGCCATCGGATAGGACGTTAGTTGCTTAGTTCCTGGAATTGATCGAGGTCCTGTTGAACTCCCGGGGGGGTTGAGGTGTTGCGGGAATTGATTCTCTCTCTCTCTCTCTCTCTCTCTCTCTCATATATGTATATATATGTGTATAATATATATATATATATATATATATATATATATATATATATATATATATATATATATATACGTATGTGTGTGTTTGTGTGTAGAATCTACTGATCACTTTTACCAGATACATATGTAATTGTAAAGGCCACATTGTTGCTACTACAATTACACACGCATAGGTATGTGTATATTATATATATTTATATATATATATATATATATATATATATATATATATATATATATATTAATATATATTTGTGGGTGTGTGTGCGCGCGCGCGCGTATTTATTCTACGCGTGTGAGAGAGAAAACCAAAGCTTGGCTTCGTTCATCTGTTTGTTATTTCTTCATGATTTCTGTCATTTCATGAAAGGCACATCAGTACACTCAGTGAATGTCGCCACCAGCTACATTTTCTGTCAGTTAATATTGCAGGAAAATATGAAGAACCGCAGAAAAACCGGGAAATAACGTACGAAAAAAAAAAAAAAAAAAAAAAGAGAGCTAATAATTTCGGTCGTGTTTTCCGAAAAGAGAATTAGGTCGTAGCGGAAGGTAACTGATTCGAAATGGTTTCAGGCGAGACCTCTTTTGTACCGGATCGAACCCCCTTATTGAACCATTGAACCCTTTGATCTGCAGTATTGGAACGTGGCTTTTGTTCGTGATAAATGTTCCATAAAGACTGGCGAATTCATGACTTTAGCCGCAGTGACTTAGGTAAGTACGCAGATTCGTTCGTCTTTTTGTCCCATTAAGGGAGAATGTAATTGATTACGTGAAGAGGAAAATGAAACGACTTTTGAAGTCCCTAAGTTTTTCGTCGGGGTGGATTTACACTTAACTGTTTCTCATGCATGCAAGAATCTCTCTCTCTCTCTCTCTCTCTTTCTCTGTGTGTGTGTGTGTGTGTGTGTGTGCAGTCCGTAAAAATTAGTCTCCGGAACATATGTCACTTCCAAATAAATTTCCCTTTATTTTTCTCTCCATGAGCTTTAAATATGCTCCCCGGGGCGGCTCAGTTACTTCATAAAAGCACCAAGACACAAAGCCGCGGAATGTCATGATAATGATGAACATCAGCTGTACATGTTCGACCAGGATTTAAGTGGGCGCCGAACTACTGTGTAGCTTCGTTCTTTCTCGGGGTACATTTTTCTTCATTTGAGAAAATGTGCTCGGATCTTTTTTTTTTATTCATATGCTGTTGTTACTTGCCGGTTCTATGTTTACAATCAGTGTAATCATGAATATACATGTGTATGTATCTACACCAACACACGTTTGTGTCTTGAAAGAGTAGAAGGTATATATCATTTAATAGCTGATATCGAGAACGAATACTATTCTCTCTTTTTCATGTATATCTTCTGAATCGTTACTATAGTAAACTTGAAAACTTAGATTTCTAATGTTTTAGCCAACATGTGTATCGAAGTTCATAGCCTAATTTGAACCTGCTGCTGGAGGCATCGCGTGGATGGCAACAAAGCCGAGATATTCAATTGCATAGATGTTGAACATTGAACTGGAGGAAAAACACGTCTAGATAAAGTAAGTACAGTATTAGCAACATGAAATAAACCTGTGTTTTGAACATTTAAGTTGATAGGATTAGGACGACTGCGGTGTGTGTCGTTGTGGATGGATCTCGCGTCGTTCCACAGATACTTCCTGTGCTTATCTTCCGAATTGTGGTGAGGATCCCTGTAAGATGGCAAAACAAGACATTGGATCCTGCGGTTTCTCTTTGGATTCAAGGCTGTGGAGAACTGACAGAGGCGGAAGCAGTATTCCAGGAGCTTACAGCTGTAACATGTGAAGCAGATACAGCAAAATAAGTGAGCCGTAATGTACAACACAATGAGGTTTATACTGCCATCAACAAGTACATCAAAAAAGAGAGCGTTTCACAACTCGAAGACACCATTGTAAAGTCAAATCTCGTTCAGATCAGGTGAAGTGGTTCATAGAATTTTATATAAATCTTCGTTCACAAGTGAGTGAGATGGGTTACAAAAGCCACCAGAATTTTTTTTTTTTTTTTTTTTAATCTGGAAAGTTCTTAAAGTTTTCTGAATCTTGACAGTTCTTAAAATATTAGTGAGAGAACTTTTAACGTTGAATTATATCCTGGCATTGCCCGTCCCTTTCTGAAGTTGCTGTTGCTGCCTAGATCTTATTTTCACAGTTTATCACCAAATTAGAATGAGAACGCTCCCCTGAGGAGCGTCTTGAAGGAAGGATAGATTTTTGCAGATAACGGTCCCCTGTAGCTAATTTATGAAACTAAAAGCAGTTCCGGAAAAATCATTGCCGTCGCAAAGCTTCAAATGAAAATCCGGAATAATTCAAATGAAAACATTCTAGCTAGTGAAGAGGACGAGCACAGAAGTAGAGAAACTTAAAAATGCAAAAGTAATCGGACAGAAGAAAATTTATAAATATGAAACAGAATGAAAAGAAAAAAGGGATCATGTCAAGATTAGCGAACCCACTATTTTTCCAGAAAATATTATACTACTTTGATTTATATACACATACATATATATGTATATATGTATATATATAAATATATATAAATCAAAGTTGTATTATATTGTCATGAAAAACAGCGGGCTCGCTAATCTTGACATAATCCGAAAAAAGCAACAGTTTTGTTTTGTGTAAAGAAGTACAAGGCAAAGAATGGGTCAGATAAGAAAATTGTCAGAGTGACGTGTTGCGTCCTAACATTGCAGCCAGCCTCCGGGATTGACATTTGTGATCGAGGGAAGATAACACGATGGATGTCAACGGAATCGATCAGAAAAGTTCGAAAATGAATGAATGCATTCAACTTGATAATTGACTGGCCAGACTGGCCCCGCTGCTGTGACGCAAGTTGAACTAGCCCCTCTGAAAAGGTTATAGGTCTCGATGTGATTCCAGATAAAAACGTTTCCTAGATTCTAGAGATCTACAGGAAATTTCAAGTTGCTTTACAATATAGTTAAAGATTGACTGAATACATTTTATTTAGTCCCATGCTGGAAAGCATCGTTTGTTCTCATTTTGTCAATCATTTATTGTTGATGAAAATGCCGCCCTTTTTAACTGTCAGACGATTATTGTATAGTTATTATCATAACTAACACTTGGTGTAAAGACATCGTGAGCTATTCATATTTCACAGCCGCTTTGAAAAATAGTAATTATATATTTCTTTTCGTAAGTCAT
This sequence comes from Macrobrachium nipponense, assembly GCF_015104395.2. NCBI lineage: Eukaryota > Metazoa > Arthropoda > Malacostraca > Decapoda > Palaemonidae > Macrobrachium > Macrobrachium nipponense. The sequence goes on from NC_061087.1 coordinate 7,903,778, forward strand.
TTGTAAATTTGTTGCATTAAATTTGTCCTTCCTGGTTTAGGCGTCATAAAGTGTTCAGAATTTACTCTAAAAAATAAGTCTAGTCTGTTAGACTTTGTCACAGTGAAGGTACCTGCAGTACATTCATAGTTGCTCAGATAATTAAGGTATAATACATTTGACAAACTTCAAAACATTAATATCGAGATGGATGGCATGTAAACTTCACGGATCTGCTTGAATAATTAATCAACGCTTGTCTTGCTTCATACTTTGCTATCCAGTTTTTCCATTTTTTAAGGACACTCTCTCTCTCTCTCTCTCTCTCTCTCTCTCTCTCTCTCTCTCTCTCTCTCTCTCTCTCTCTGCAAAAGAGGAAGAAAAGGAGGTAACAGAACGGTAATGACATAGGAATGGTAAACAATCGCTCATCACCTTTTGACTCGAGGGAATTCGTCTTTTATCTCTCCGATACCGTTTCGGTAAAAATGGGGTGGTTTTTCCTTCATGACCCTGGGATAACTTGGCTCTCTCACAGCGACCGCAGCAGCCCCACTCCATCACGGGAGAAGGGGGTAAAAATAGAAAAATCCGTTTTTAAGGACTCGAAAACGATCCAATTTGAGGGCAATTCGTCCGGCGATGCGAGCGAACAGGCATCGAATTACGGCCGAAGAACAAAGCGTATCATAGGGTGTGATGTATGTAATTGTTCTCAGAAAGTACAGGGGATATCCTGCCGGTAATATCGCAAGCACGGGGGGGAGGGTGATATGGCCCGGGTCTATGTCTTCCTTTTAAATAATTGTGAACGTTTTTCAAAGGAGGCAAAAAAACAAAAATGGAAGGAAAAGAAGGAAGATTGCCTCGTCAACACCTCCCGCAATGGAAGGGTATTTCCATCATAACTTTCTAGTAATGTTCATGATTAAGGTCTCCTCCGCGGAAAGTTTTCCACACTAAATGTGGCGACCCGGAGTCGTGACGATCTTACATAAACGCATCGGGGGAATCAGAACTGACTGCCGACCTTTCTCCCTTTTCATTTTGTCTTCTGTTCTGTCTGCGTGTGATTAGTTATTTTCCCGGCACCGGAAACGTCAGTTATGTTCCGCTTTATCCTGACATTTCACGCAAACTCATCAACTGTTCGAGTTCACAGGGTTTTTAAATCGATCGTACTCGTTTGTTACCTATTTATGCAAATAATAATAATAAATAATAATAATAATGTTCGAGTTCACAGTTTTTAAATCGGTCGCACTCATTTGTTACCTATTTATGCAATAATAATGATAATAATAATAATAATAATAATAATAATAATATTAATGTTCGAGTTCACAGTTTTTAAATCGGTCGTACTCGTTTGTTACCTATTTATGCAATAATAATAATAGTTATAATAATAATAATGTTCGAGTTCACTGTTTTTAAATCGGTCGTACTCGTTTGTTACCTATATTTATATAATAATAATAATAATAATAATAATAATAATAATAATAATAATAATTAATAATAATATACTTCTTTTCAGCTCAGGGTTGTATGTTAATACAGAATGCTGATAGAACTCAGACATGAGGAAAAAACTGTAGAAAAACATAAGCGGCTAATCTCATAATATTGAAGTTAACGGGTATGGTATTTATATAATATGAAGGTGGAGATATATTTCGCTACCGTCATTGAATAATCGCAGTAAGTCTGCAAAAGCTATGGCGTTTAAGATAGCAGCCATTGCAAGGGAGATAAAAAAAAATCTGCTACTGATGAGAAGGAATAAATAATAATAATAATGTTATCAATAAACTTGAGAGACAATGACAGCAAAGGATGAGAAATGAATGTTAAAAAAATATTAGCTTAAACAGTATTGTAAACAAAAGAAGGCCACACACCAACAGTCAGCCTTCAAAAGAACGAATAAAATGATGATGAATACTAAGGCGGAATTTATAATAATAAATATAATAATAATAATAAAGGAGGGGAGAGACTTTTAAAAAGCGCATAAAAGCGAATGAATTTACACACAGTAGAGAAACACATCAAGGCACCCTGTCATAAGGCCCAGAAGTCTCATTTGCCATCTCTCTTCCTTAACTTTGATGTTAGTCTTGCTTCATCGTTCAAGTTCAAAGCATGTTCGATGAGCGGGTCGCTGCTGCTATTTTGTAGTCTGAGGATCAGACAGGAAATAGGTCGTCTGATGATGGCTTTCATATAGTCTAGGTTTTCTTTTACCATCTTTGGAGCAGAATTTGTTTGTTTGTATGGTGTTTTTTAACGTTGCATGGAACCAGTATAGGTTATTCAGCAACGGGACCAACGGCTTTACGTGACTTCCGAACCACGTCGAGAGTGAACTTCTATATCACTAGAAATACACATCTCTGACACCTCAGTGGAATGCCCGAGAATCGAACTCGCGGCTACCGAGGTGGCAGGTCAAGACCATACCGATCACTGAGGTGTGTTTGTTAGACGTCGAACGTGATCGTTATGGACTGCAGAAAGCCGTCTCACGGTAGTTGAGTAATTCGTCCGAAAAACGGAACTGCATCAGTTTGATTTTCCTTGGACAGAAGCTAGATCTCGCCGCAGCCGTGTTGCCATCTTTACTCGATGTCAGCTACGTCTCGGTTCCTTCGTAGCAATGTGTCCTAGCATGGGCTTTCATGTACAAATTCCAGTTGGCTAATCACGACGATTGTGGGTCATCAACGCGTACAAGCGATTTAGGGACCTGGCATTGGGTCCAGGACATTGGTTCTTAGCCTATGTGGCGCGCCACCCTAGGGGGCCGTCAGCAATTTCCAGGGGAGGCGCGAGCCCTAGGGAAAAATAAAAAATTTTCTGATTATATTCGTTATTCAACACGAGTGATGAACTAATATTCAGAAGTTTATGAAAAAAATGCTAAAGTATCAACTTATAACGTTAGTTTCCTGTAGTCTACTGCTCTAGTTTGACTCGTGGGGCTTACCATGTTTTGTAATTAATGACCTTCCTCCCTATCCCTTGAAACTCGTCTTTTTCTCGTTTTCATTTTTCTTTAAATCTGAGAAGGATTTGTACTCATAGATGCAAGGATGACGTAGAGGGAAGGATTAACTATTAGAGGGGACGCAGTAATAAAAATGTTATGAACCATTGGTCATGGATATTTTGTAAAGCATCTCAAATTCATCTAAAGATGGAATAGTAAGAACTAATCATCAACATGGGAACTCCACCGATAAAGAAGTCATTATTGAAAGTGGCTTCAGGTTAAACGGTCATTACATTCGTTTTGTGTACACTAATGCCGTGAGAGAAAGTCCAAACAAGGACAGAAGTCCTAGATAACTCATTACCTGTACACAAGACACCTACTGGGAGAACGGGAACACTGAACAATGAAATATAAAGATCATAACCTCTTTTATGAACCATCAAGAAAAGTTCCAAATAACTGAATCTGTCAAATGTTTCTCCCAATTCAACAAAACCTCAGACTGCAGGAGAGGCTGATGGTAATGACTCCAGCAGTTCTTCCAGGATATGGATGGATGCAGGTGTCGGTTGAGTTGCTGGGCTGTCTCTAATAAATCTGATGAAATTGTAGTAATTATTGCAGTCGGGCGCTGATATGCTGAGTCAGCTGCATATTTTAGTGCGTTTTTGATTAGTTATACTGAGTGACTTGAGGATTGGGATTCTGGAAGAAATTGATGATCTATGCTCTTTAAATACTGCAGTTAGCAAAACATAAATTAATGGATAATAAAGTTTGAGTACATCTTCAAAGAAACTATTACAGCAAGCGATTTATTATTAGGTTCTGAAGAATTCAATTGCACCATTTCATTATTTTTTGGGGAGGCAGCAATATACGTATTAACGTGAACGTGACGGGAATTAGAGCAAAAGTGCGAAAGACAGGAATAAGTTAAAAAATATAATTTTACGTCTAACCCTATAATGACAGCCTGTTATAAAACGTTAACGATACGATGATGGTGAACGATCATTTGTTAGATTTTAGAGTAAATTATATTAACGGGGAGGGGAGAGAAGCTTCAATACAGCTGGAGCAGGAACTAGGGGAAGGAAGGGTCACCTAGTAAGAGAATTAGCGATAATAAAATTCGTGAATAAGTTTTTTTTATCACAAATGAATTCATTGGACGAAGAATTATTATTAAAATCATTTTCGTCCAAGACTTCTTTCATGCATATTTTAGGACTGCATATTTGTCGTGTTATTATTATTATTATTATTATTATTATTATTATTATTATTATTATTATTTAATGGGGTTTCTTAGCGTTACCTTTCTTTTTCGTGAAATTTCACTGTGCACGAATACAGCACCTAAAGAGAGGAAACATAAATTCATATAAACAAAAAATGAGGCTGGTTTGAAAGCTGTAAAGTTGTAGGAGAATAATAATAAAAAAAAAAACACTGTAATTTGTACGTATAATGCAGGTCTGTTATTAAGTTATTTAAAGAGCGATAATTACGGATGAGGTGCTGAAATTAGTAGGCTGCTGCAATCCGTGGCATGACGCTCCTTGACCACTGGATGGAACAAGACCAGCTGTCGAGACAAGTTGCTTGCGAATAAGTGTATCACATCCTGGCTGTGGTTTACTGCACTCAAACCGCCACCAGAACTTGGACTGTAAGCGAATTAATGCTAGAATTCACTGTTATAATTGACTTTGATCACTTATGCCATAGAGGTACGGAAGATATTCAGAAAGAGAGTGACAGATTAAGAATGCTGTATGAAACTCTCAGCCACAGCCCGGTGGTGGCCTGTGCAATGCACGATCTTGGCTGACTTTAACCTTAAATACAACAGAAGAAAATACTAAGGCTAGAGGGGCTGCAATTTGGTATGTTTGATGATTGGAGGGTGGATGATCAACATAACAATTTGCGGCCCTCTAGCCTCAGTAGTTTTTAAGATCTGAGAACGGACGGACAGACAAAAAGCCATGTCGATAGTTTTCTTTTACAGAAAACTAAAAATATAGGTTGGAGGTGAACAAGAACCAGATGGGAGTCGCAGCATAAAGTGAATGTTATCCTAGGTATATAGTAATCATAAGTATATAAAAGGGAAGGGAGGAAGTTCCTAAGAAGTGACGGCAAAGGGGTAAAACCCGCTTGTTCCTGAGAAACCTCGGAGTCGCCATCGGGTAGGGGCCTCTCTCAGTCAGGCGTTGCTAGGATTGGATCGAGGTCCTGTTGGACCCCCGGGAGTTGGGTGTCGCTGGAATTGATTCTCTCTCTCTCTCTCTCTCTCTCTCTCTCTCTACATTATATATATATATATATATATATATATATATATATATATATATTATATATATGTAACACGAAGGAGCACGTGCTTGAGAATATCCTTAAATCTAGGGTAGAACGTGAGTGAATCTGGGGCTTTGAACAAGAACTAGAAATAAACAAAATAAGAAAGTACTTGTTCAAGGTCTCAGTTTCACTCATCCTCTACCGTGGATTTAAGGATATAATATATATATAATATATATATATATATATTTATATATATATATATATATATATATATATATATATACTCGAAGTTATATATATTATAACAAGATATATATACTATATATATATATATATATATATATATATATGTATATATATAGATATATATATATATATATATATATATATATATATCTTGTATAGTTATATATATGTATATATATATATATATATATATATACTCGAACGTTATATCTACATATATATATATAATATATATTATATATATATATATTATAGCTCGAACGTTAGTTACACTGGTATTGCCATAAACATCTCTAGGCTGATGCTTAGGCTGAATGGCTCGTTCATAGATTGCTGTTACATAATTACTGTTATACATTATTTGGTAGCCGTGAAGATAACTGTCATTGCCGTAAAGTGCAATGAATCCCGTGTTATTTTTTTAGCGCATAGTGTTGACCCTGGAGGGTTTTGTTTTTTTAAATAAAAGGTACAAAGAGGGAAACGAAAC
>NC_061087.1:7914806-7919806 GCF_015104395.2 Macrobrachium nipponense
AAAGGAAAATACTTTCAGTGCTGGCGAGCATAAGGTGACTGTGACACCCCTGGTTTATTGATGTCATCTTTCGACGCAGCAGATTTGGTTATCGTCGTATTATGTACGTTTTGTGTATGTCTCTGTCTGTCGCCTATTCCTTCCTCCCTCCTAACCCCCTGCCTCTCCCCGGGAACGAAACACTTTGATGGCATGATCGTGAAAGAGTTCCTGTCCCCATCTTTTTCCGAGGTCCACTGACCTCTGATTGGCCTATTGTGGGACACGCGCTAACAAACTTGGCAGTCGTTTCTCGCTGTCCCTTTGACGAATGACTCCCGTTTTTCCCTTTGCACTGTCACACTCACAGAGCTGGGAGTGTTTGGCCGAGCAATTTACTGTTAGGGTGTTAACAAGGCAGTGAGGGGGAAACGCCTGTTTTGGGATTGTTTGTGACATCGTAATCTGAATGTTTTTGAGACGCATACACTTGGACACTCCTTGGACATCTGTTTATATATTTTGATGTACTTGGAAAAGTATTGTTGATATGGATTGTGAGAGTGAGTCTTGCATTTCAGAAGTCTTAACTACTATTCCCTTTCTTGTCCGAAAGGAAATATAGAAATATAACTAGTTTTCAGTTTCTATTTCAAAGGTAGGTGGGATTAAAAAATAAAAAAGAAATGGTGGGGCAAAGGCAGATATGGGGGGCACATCACAGATGTTCTTGGTGTGATTTTTGATAAAATTTCTATGTGAGTAGTTCAGGCTTAAGTTAAATAAGAGGAAAAGCAAAAACAAACAAGGACTCCGATTAGCCAAAGTCAAGAATGTATTTTATAAAAATTATCAGAAAATTTTTGTTAGTCATAAAACATTTTTATTTTTATTTTTAATTCAGTATTACTGCTACTGTGAGAAACTAGGTGGAGGTGGATGCTTATTTTTAAATGGAAGTATATTCATTCCGACGGTTATATCATACTCGAACGTTATAAGATGGTATTGCGTTCAAGAGAAACAGAGTTTTTCTTCTGCGTGAAGAGTTCGATGCCACTGTTAGTAGAAAATAATTCTTCAGTTATTACCAGTCTCGGTTTCGGAAGAATAGAACTGGAACAGTTCATCATTCGAAGAAATTGTTAGCGTGTATTTCCTTATGAAAAATTCAGCAATGTGTTCTCAGAAACTAGATAAATCTTAATACTGGTGAAGAGGAATCAAGTGATCAATCAGTTATTATTATTGTTGTTGTTTTTAGTACTGATGAAGAACTCCACAGTGATGTAAGCGTAAATATGTATTAGAAATATATATTTACACTTACACACTGGATTCCTGAAACATTTTAGTGACTCATTATTATTATTATTATTATTATTATTATTATTATTATTATTATTATTATTATTATTATTATTATTATTATTACAAAATAAGCTAACAAACACCTGGAGCATTCATAAAAGAATACTAGGTACATATATCAGTAAAAGATAAAACGGAGAAAATATAGATAACATGTAAATTAAGAGCAGTTAGCAAACAAACAAAAGTTATTTACAGACTACAAAACAACAAATTCGAAATTAATACATGTTCAAGGTTGATTGGTACCTGAAAGTAAAATGTGTGTACGTTTTGATGGTAATGAAAACAATTCTCCATTTTCTTGATATTTCTTGTGTTTTCAGCAAATGGAGATCTATTTGTGTGTGTGTGTGTGTTTTGTACGCTTTCATCCTTTGAGCATAACGAAAGAGATATCAGGTGGAAGTAGTTTTACAGCTTCGTTTAAACTCGTGGACACCAGCATAGTAAAAAAAAAAAAAAATGTTACAGGACAGGAAATGGAAAACCTTCAATATTGAGAACTGTGGCATCTGGGCACCACAGGAGAAAGAAGGCGCTGATAATCTGATCTGCAAACCTAACGTGCACTAGCTTTGGTGCACAGACACAAAAGGTACCAGTGGCATTTTTTGTCCAAAATATGAGTTGATGAAGATAGCAAAGAAGGATATCATCCGGGGATGGCCGAAACCATCCTAAACATTGCTTGGAAAAAGGAAGCCACAATTTCCAGCAGATAAATATTCTTGGAATCTGCTGACACCTAGACAGTTTTCTAGCAGTGGTGGAACGTAAAGCAGTCTGAAGCGTGCAGCTTTCATTAACCTTTGTAGGTATAGGAAGCCATTCGATTTACTCCACGTTTTGTGACATTATTTTATAATTTTATTTAAGTGCAGTGATAAAGGAAGCTCGGGGTGGGAGGTAAATCAAGTATTGTCTCATTTCCTGTGTAGTTTTATCTTTGCAAAACAAGGCAAGACAAGATTGGCTAATTAACAACTTTCAAGTTTTGTAGCAAAGTCTCTTAAGTATAACTTAGTTTTACCAGACCACTGAGCTGATTAACAGCTCTCCTAGGGCTGACCCGAAGGATTAGATATTTTTACATGGCTAGGAACCAATTGGTTACCTAGCAATGGGACCTATAGTTTATTGTGGAATCCGAACCACATTATATCGAGAAATGAATTTATATCACCAGAAATAAATTCCCCTGATTCCTCGTTGGCAAGCAGAGTCTCTTATGTATCATCCTGAGTGTATGGCAAGCGACCCGGGGTGCCATTTTGAAATCTCCTAAGCTTTCCCAAGTCTATGCCATTATCATCGCACGAGTTTTCGAATGGAAGGGGAATAAAGGCACAAAAATAAGAAAGCTAAAAGATGAGTAGGGGACTTCCTAGAGGGACCCCTGAAAACGCCCTCCTTAGGTCTGCGGATTCGAGCCGTATATCACCGTCATATTTCTCGCTACTGACGTCTCCTGAATGACTATATTTGGAGTGCCTGTAGGGGGTCCAACCCAGTAAAAACAGCGCGGCCAGGACGCCTGCAGCGAGGGCGCGCCGACCCCCCCGGTCGGCATCGTCACGCCCCTTGCGCTCTATAGGAAGCTGCCACCAGACCATGATGATATTATTATTATGGTTCCAGAACTACTGCGGAGGTCCTGCACTCCCTTTTCCCATTCTTCTCTCTCTCTCTCTCTCTCTCTCTCTCTCTCTCTCTCTCTCTCTCTCCTCGGTATCTGCCGTTTCTCTTTTCTGTTGTCGTTATTCCTTTAAACTCATCCTTACTATTCCTCGTGCTTCAGCACCAACCTTTCTTCTTCATCTTTTTATTTTTTTTACTCTCCTCATAGTTCTGCTTCTTCTCTTCGTTCTTGTGGCTCCGTATATTTTTAGGTTTTTAATTTTTAGGTTTTTACCATTTTTGACATTCTCTCTCTCTCTCTCTCTCTCTCTCTCTCTCTCTCTCTCTCTCTCTCTCATCGTGCGTTAATCCCCCCCGACTTTGGTTTGTATTTCAGTCTTTGGTTTGTTATTAAGCTTTCCAGTTTCCTGTGCTGGAATAGTTGTGATTCATTTTCCCTCCTCCAGAGATTTCCTGGATAATAAACGGAATTTGTTTTGGGGGAATCCATTGCACTAGCAACAACATTAGTTCTTACCCACATATTACTTTCCGTCATCATTATTACCGTTGTTGTTATTGTTTTGCGTGTGGTTACCATTACTTACCATTACTAGGGGATAATGGCTGTTGTGGTTTTCGTATTATTGTGAAAACTACACCCAAAATAATATTATTTCTAATGATGTGTCAGCATCTGATACACAAGAAAGTGGCGTTATTTACCCTCGTCATTGTTCTGTAAATATCAGTAGTAACAGTAATACCAGCAGAATTGGGTTTTGTTATTTCTTCGTAAAGGAGCAAGAATGAAAATTTGAAAGCAAATACCAACGAATATTTTTGCATTAATTATCGAAGTCAGACACACACACACACACACACACACACACACACATATATATATATACGTATATGTATGCATGTATATATATATATATATATATATATATATATATATATGGTTGGTGTAGAATAAACTAGCCTTATGCCAGCACTGCCGCTTCCACAATATTAAGCCGTGTTCATCGGCGAGTTGTTGAAATGAGTAACAAAAAGGCTTGGTATGGCCATCTGGACTCGAACGAACTACACACACACACGCGCGCACACTATACATTATTATTATTATTATTATTTCAAGACAGTTGTCCAAAGGAGGAACAAGCTTATCCTTATTCACTTAAACAGTGGAACTTGTACTCATTGTCCCATTCGAATATCGAATTGTGCTGAGATGCATACATTGGGTTACATAGGCTACTTAATTTTGACGTATGAAAATGAGTAAACGTGGATATACTTTATATAATCATATGGAAAATCATGAACAGAATCACAAGAGATCTAGAATACGTTGTGCATCAGTGAGATAACTTTTAAAATTTATCATCAATTCATTTTTTGACAGATAAAGTGCAGAGGAAAATAGAAGTTGTTGCTTGGTATTTCCTTGCATTTTTTCATAAGAGTTTCACTGTCCCTGGCATGAAAGTAATGACTAAGTTAGAATTAGTGTCATAAAGCTTTTTTTATTTTTTTTATTTATTTATTTATTACATATTTTTTATTTATTTATTTTTTATTTTTTTTTTTTTTGCTTTTCATAGCTACAAATTATGATCCGGTAGTTTCATAGTAATTTATAATGAATATACTTACCTTTGGTGTTTTTAATAAGGAAAGGGTGCACAGGTGTACCCTTTACAAAATACACAGGTGTATTTTGTATTTTTTCTGTAATTATTAAAAAAAAAATTCTTGAATCATAGTGGTGATCCTCATTTTGCGGGAGGTCATGTACCATGTGGACAAAAATGAGATACAAAATATTCAAACACTGTTCATATTGCTTAACTCATTGCCAGCGCCATTGCTTTTTGAATCCTTTATGAGTGTGATTCTCTTGATGCAAGCCCCTGACTTTGATCAAGTTTGTTCCTCAAGAACACTGTAAGCAGACTTCATATCTGAGAGAAGCATCAGCCAAAAGTGCTACTTTATATGTATGCATATATATATATATATAT
>NC_061087.1:7924806-7944806 GCF_015104395.2 Macrobrachium nipponense
ATCCAGTTATTTCCGACATTGCATGGTAAAAATCCAGCTCTCTCTCTCTCTCTCTCTCTCTCTCTCTCTCTCTCTCTCTCTCTCTCTCTCTCTCTCTCTCCAAAGAAACCCCGGAAATGAACTGAAGAAAGAGGTTTGAGTAATGCGGTCATTTTCTGAATTATTATCGAACGGGGATTACTGATTGATGATGGATATTTTCGAAACAGGTTGGGCGTGGTTTTCGTTTTCCACAAATCGCCTGATATTGTAGGGTTTTGGTAGCATTCTTTAGCATCTGAGACAGACCCGTTGTTCCATCAGGGAGTATGACGTGGATGTATGAACTTTGGTTATTGCCAAAGTAACCCCCGTTACGATAAATGTAGATTCTGCAAATTGTGAAGAGTAAGAGGTTGGGGAGGGGGGGGGGGGGACATAAGTGTTGGTTCATGTATTGCAGGCATACGAGTAATTGGGAAGTGACTAAACCGCTTAGTGGTGGATATGATTGTGATTTTTATTTGATGAGTATTTTTGCTTTCTTTTTTGGCTACGTAAATTTGTCTGCCCCTTCCTCTGTTATTGATGTCGAAATGGCAGGCTTCAATTGGTAGCCATTATATTCACAGATTTAATGTGTTAATTTCTTTTTAAATCACCAGAGGTGTTTGTAGTAGTTAGACTATGAAAGGGCCAGATTGTTACGTTGATGGCACTAGTAATGGCAACAGTGCACTCCCAAAAATGTGCGCTCGAGTAATTATGAGAAAATTCATTTACCTGCTGAATTGGATGTGTCTGTCTATATATCTATCTATTTGTTTTATATATATATATATATATATATATATATATATATATATATACACTTACTATATATATATATATATATATATATATATATATATATATATATATATACTGTATGTATACGATGGAACAACAAGACCAAGAAGGAGACTACTTCCAGGACCAAGTTTGCACTGCAAGAATAAGAGAAGTGGAAATAGATCGTTATCGAAGTGTTTCAATGAATTTTGATTCTTAGAAAACGACAAATTTGCCCCTCAATAGAGACTATACTAAAGGTAGACGAAGACTGAAAGCTGGATGATTTAATAGTACAGTTGATCAATTCTGAAATCCTCGAACACCTCATTTCTGAGTCTGACTTCTGCATTTTGAATATTGAGAACCAAATATTAGTCCTGGAGATGAAGTGATTTTGAATATTTGCAAAGAAAAATTAGAGGAAGATATACTTGTAAATTGTCTGCAGAGTGGAGTAAAGAAAAAGGATTGGAAAAATTCGACATTTTTTTGTAGGATGGTTTGAATTAAGAAAAAGAATGTCAGAATGATTTGATCACTTGAAACGAGTTGAAGGAGAGAGATGTAAAATGCAATTTGTTACCGAAAAACGGACGGAGAAAGAAACCGAGGAAAATTCTCCGTCCGGCAGAGAACTTAGAAAGAAAGTACCGAAACCTCCAGGAAATAGGGTACACAACAACCTGCCATTGTACTTTACACGTTCACGGAACCTTTCAATTTTGTCCATGTTTCCTGATGAAAGACGACCCTCCAAGAGCCGTGTGGTTGATATAGTTCCATTACCTTTACCTAATACTATTAATCTGCACTCTTTACCCGACATGTTAATAGTTCTGTATTTGACAGGAGCGTCTTCATTATCAAGAGAACAATCATTCTGGGAATTGTTCCGTCCCATACTGCCAGTAAAAACCAACCCACAAGTCATGTCGTTATCAAAAATTATTATTTCATATTCTCATTGGTGGGTACTTCAATCGTGCTTCAGCAATAGATGTTTTTGTTTGTGCGATGTTTTATGTTATAGTTGACATGGTTGTTCTTGTTGGTTTACCTAGGGGGTTTTAAGAGGTGATGTAGGTCCCAGTATTACAGGATATCATTACATCTGAACAAAGGAATAACCGGTAGAGCAGTGTTCGATAAGTGTCTGCGGATGATAAACCAGTCTTATCTTTGAACGCTAATCACATAGGCGAAGCACAACTAGTATGCACTAATCAAATAAATAAAGTTTGGTATTTTGACAGGGGGATAGTTCAGCCTTAATAGCGTTTGGCATTAACGGGTATTTGACCCAGGACAGTTTAAGCCATGATACCGTTTCACACCAATCAATGTCAGTTCTTATTATGAAAAACTTAACTTCAGTTAGAATTTGAGCGAATTGCTTGCTTTGTATTTCTCTATCAAACGTGAAATCATTACCAGAATTGGTTCATGTGTGACGAATTCTCCAGCGTAATATATGGTTTTGCTATAATAGTGTGAGCTGAAATTCACTCACCAGATTTGGGGAGAAAAAAAAAAGCTTAAAATCGGTCTGTCAGTTTATTGACCAGATCGGTGCCTTGGTATTAAGTTGCTCTAATGTAGATGTTCCTTTCCATTGACGTCAATATTCTGGAACACCTGAAAGAAATGATTGTGGTTAAAGCCTTTAACATCGTTTTAGGTAAGCTATTCCTCCATGTTCAGTGTTATATTTTTGAGGTCAGGAGTTTTACAGGTTGAACGAAAGGAACAGACAACAGTCTGCACAATTTATTTACCCCAAGAACGGGTTTTAGGGCTAACGACGAAGTCCTTACATTTTCAAGATTGAAAAGAGAAATGTAGCAAGAACACAGTCGAGGCATGAAGAAATTACTTATATTCCTTCCTTAATCAAAGGAACGCTGGATGACCGAAAAAACCAAATTGCTCCCGCTCTAGCCAGAGAAACCGACAGACAGCAAGTGAGAGGAAGTCATATTATCGAGATTTGACAAATTATAGACAAAGAAGCAGAATTACATGTGCGGGCTATTACCTTTAAACAGAAATGTATTTATAAAGCGCGAATGTGAATGAACAGCTTACGGTTCGCTGGGAGGGATTTATCCACCTCAAATATAGACATGTATCGGCTGCGTTGGCCTCTCACGACGCATGTGGTCTCATTTGGAGCCATTATTGCAATGCCATCTGCTGCAATCGCATCAAGAGTTCGGTCGGGCCTCACCGTGATTTGATAAGTAACCGCTCTGGGGAAAATTTCGCCTAATACGACATCATCAACCGTTAACAGTCTCTCTCTCTCTCTCTCTCTCTCTCTCTCTCTCTCTCTCCTCTCTCTCTCTCTCGAAATTAACCAGACATGATCCACTCGAATATTTCCTACATCTTGTGATTTACTTATTTTCCGCGTTGTATTATGACCGACAATTTGTGCCTTACATATATAAGTGTCTCGATATGAATTATACTGGTCATGCCTGTCGTTACTAACATGCCATTTTAGTCCTCAGGGAAGATGCAATCTTGTCGCCGCAGTCTTCCTGTGAGAGGCTTTGAAAGAGGTAGCTTAAAAAAAAAAATTAATAAGAACTTTCAGCCAGACCAGCCGCAGTGAGAACCAAGATGCATTATATCCTTTCTTTTTGTGTGTGTGTGTAAAATAAAACTATTAACATGGCTGTTTGTCTGTCCGTCCTCATTTTTTATGTCCGCCCTCAGATCTTAAAAACTACTGAGGCTAGAGGGCTGCAAATTTGTACGTTGATCATCCACCCTCCAATCATCAAACATAACAAATTGCAGCCCTCTAGCCTCGGTAGTTTTCATTTCATTAAGGGTTCAAGTTAGCCATGATCGTGCTCTGGCCCCCCTGTAGGTGCCAACAACACATGCCCCCACAGGGCCGTGGTTGAGAGTTTCATACAGCATTATACGCTGTACAGAAAAGTCGATTGCGCCGTGTTGTTTACTTGTTATTTTATGTACTAACCGGTTTCTTGTCAGAGTGATAAGAAGCTCTCAAAAGAAATTTTCCATTCATTAAGTTGTAACTGTTTTCAAGAGACGGTCTGCTCTATAGAGAATGACGGGTTCCTCAAGTTCTTCGAAATGGCTCCTACAACACATTCCTGTCTTGTTCGTTGGTAAGGCTGATTTGCAGTTGTAATAATATGTCACTGATTGAGCTCCTTTAATTAGGTACTCTTTTGTTATTGTATTTGAACTAACCCTTGCAACTAGAGGTTCAGATGCTCTCTATGGAGCATAGTTGTGCCAGTTTAGTTTGCGATTGAAAACTGACATTGCAATAGCTCTAGTAGTTTTGCCTAAGTTGCAAGTCTTCCATATGTAACTGGCGTTAGTCACATGATTTTGCCAACGTGTGAAATTCATACACGAATTTATAATTATTATTTTAAAGGTGAAAAGTTTGTTGTATTGTTAAAGTAGTCAGTCATTTTTTCTTTGCTCTTTTCCTTATACTTACTGACATTCCTAATAATTATCGACACTAATTTCCCCGTAGTCATCACTAAAGGGAGTTTGCAGTGTCACTTGCTCTTCATTTCCTTTATTTTCTCGAAGCCTAAATTTCATGAACACTGCTTTAATGGAAGCTTTCAAAGAAGTTCTTGGTCTGTTGTCTTGATGGAAAAGAATGCATGCTTGCTTGCAACGCTTATAATAGTAACAAGAATTATTGTGATTGTTACTGTTGGTAATATATACCCTTACCGTCGAAAATGGCTACTACGTAGTACATATGAGAGGGTTGAGACGCGAAGTCCTGACCCTATGGATGGAAGTACCGTCTCGAAGCTTGGACCAAGTGACCTTCATTCTGCACCCTGTAAGGGGGTTAGTGCAGTCAGTGCAATTCACGTGATGTACTGTAGGCATTGTTAGAGGTGGTTTGCAGCTTCCCTTCGGCCCCTAACTGCCCCTACTCTTTAGCTTTTAACTTCACCTGCATTCCGCTTCCTGCTTCAGTCTTGCTGTCCTACCACTCCAACTCCCTCTTTTCACCGTCCAAGGCATTGATTTTTATAAATAAATAAATAATAAGAAGACCTTCATTGTGTATACTTTAGACTAACATAATTCATTACCCGGAGGCTATCGTTGTTACGCATACAAAAATAGCATCGATACTTATTGCTTTTTTTTTTAACACGGAGAGGAACCGATTATTCACAGGCAAGTTGATTCCCGAATGCATAGATGATGGTAACCCTGCGTGAATGGCCTAATACCGTAATGCGTCTGAATTTTGTGCCATACGCATTTTATAGTCGGTGTCATTTCTTGAAATACAGTAAGAAATGAATATTGAAAGTGGACTTTGACTGATGAAGTCTTGTCAAACTTTGCACAGAATGTTTAGATGACGTCCCTAAACATGATCATCATCCTGATTATCTTATGACAGAATTTATTGAATAAGTTATTAAAAAGGACTTAAACTTTCACAGCAAAGTCTTCAAATGCCAATTGAACACCGTTAGGTGGGCTCCCAAAATAAACAAAGAGGAATAGAATGTAAGTTTGGGCTGTTTTACGTAAGTAAATGATAGTTATATTCAAAACTTGAAAGTTGAGACTGTTTCTCCTTACTCCAGGGACGGCGAATTGGAATAGCAAGGAAGGGAAGGGAATGTACGTCGGCGATTTTCCATTTCGACTAGAATTCTAAAACAGCGATTCACTCAATGTCTCTCCGTAATGTTGATGTTTTTCGAAATAATGTCCATTTTATTCATGACAACTAGAATTCTAAAAAAGCGACCCACCGTAGTGTTGATTTTTTAAATAATTTCCATTTCATTCATGTTTCGTAACTTATAACTCACCAAAATCTTATATATGATTTTTGGAGAACGGAAAAGATCAACGGTGTGAAATTTGTAAAAGGAAAAAAAAATCCATTTTTAGCGAACGTCACTGTTTAATCCTGTTTCTCTCAATTTATATCTTATTTCTTCCTCCTGTCAGGTAGAGGCGTTCGTTCCAGCTGCATGAAACCTTATTTCATCCTTTATTGGAATAAAATAATGTTCTTCCCGAGATGGAAGCAGATGAAATCATAACACTTGGCGCAAGCTAAAAATAGAGCTGTTTCGCAACCACTTTTCGTTTGACGAGTGTCTGCGCCGCGGTAATGGCAACATTTCTATTTTTATATTTCGCGGCATAATTTTTTGATGATGTCAGATAGATGGGATATTGCATTTTCCTTTTGTAGTATCTTTCTCGTCGATTACGAGTAGGTATTAAAAACGACACAGGAAAATACATGTGAACCCTTGGCCCGTTCATTATCGGAAATAATATTTCCAAACAAAGGAATTATACCTGTGAATAAATTAAGTGTATTATCGTTTATTATATATATGCACGTATAAGTGTACCGACGCCGCACGGTTGTTTGAAGAGAAAAGAGAGACGTGTTACGGCCATTAGCATAATGATAGCGTTTGTCCGCCAAGATACGTGGGTTGGTGTAGGTTACGGGGAAAAGTTGACAGTCAGTATCAGTGATTTTTTTCAAAAAGCGCGAAAAGGATGAATAGACGCATGATGGATTGGATGATGGATCTCTTTGGATTTTGTTGCTTTTGTTAAGATGTCGTAGAATTTCTGACTCGCGAAATGCCGAGAAGTTATTGAAGAAAATGTGATTTGGTAAAATGTAGATCCTTTTATTTTTGACAAATAAAATGATTCCAAATCATCTGTAAGGTATTAGTTTATATATATATATATATATATATATATATATATATATATATATATATTGAGAACTTTATGCAATCATATATCTACTCTTGATTTCTTGAAAATATAAAGTTCGTTCCCCATTCACCACGTGAAGTGTGAATGAGACAGTGACCATGAGGTTGGTTTTGCTTTAGAGCCACCTATTTATGTCGAAAACATGTGTGTGTTTGCAGAAAAATATATGTACTCAATGGCCGTCTTGTCCCCCCCCCCCCCCCCCAACTCCCACCCCACAAAAAAAATAGATCAATAAATAAATGAAAAATAGCCTAATGTTATGAAACTATTTCTTTCCCGGTTAAAAGATCAAAACATTCTTGATAGAGAAAGCCATGAAAGTTGTGAGTGAAAAAGGGTAGACCGTGGGGGGAAGGGGCGTTTTGAACGATGGATACCCGTGCCCATGCCCGTGCCCACAGCCATTAAACCATCACGATTCGAATGCCCACGCAGCTGACCTAAATCGAGAGATCGCTGGAAAAGAAACAAGTTAAGTTACCCCGAGATGCTAAAATGGGAATTCGCGTATTCCCCCTTTTGATAATGATTAGCATTCTCCATCCTTTCTCTGGCAAATGTCCCAGATTATCACCCTGAGGTAATACTTGCATAGAAAACCGGCTATAATCATCGTCGATGTTTACCCTCCGAAAATGCTTTTATATTCGCACCAAAACACAAAGGCACAAGAGCATTATTTTCCCTCTCCGTCTTCCCTTACATATTTCGCTCTCCAATTTTCCCTAGTTCTTTATGCAAAAATACGCCTCGTCCCGTCTGTGATCATCGACACCGCGCGGATTTCGTTAGCTTGTAATTTTTTCTTCGTCTTCCTCTTCTCTCTCACGGAGAGGTGTTAGGTGGGCGGAGTTCTTTCACTTCATCAGATGATTTAGAGCGAATCCATCTCCGACAGCGGTTTCAATTTCCCAGCGCCAGCTGTCGTAAATAAAGGGTAATCACTGCCTGGCCCCGTCCTGATGCGTCACAACTCCCACATTTGCCTGATTTATGGTCCAAGAACACTGCCTTTCGCCCCTGGCTGGATCTCCCTCTCCCCCCCCCCCCCCCAACCTCCCCTTTCATCTAGGGGTATGATAGGAGGGCCTTATTACATCACCTCCCTCCCTCCCTCACTCCCCCTCCATCCTAATGTCAGAGTTGAAGAGCTGTTGGGAGAGGAGGAGGAGGAGGAGGAGGAAGAGGAGTGCCAGTCGCCGCCAATAGACCCATAAGTAACACGTCGTGACCCAACTTAACCTGGCGGTGTTTCTTGAGTAGAGCGAGGTGGCTCTTTTGATCTCCTTCCCTCTCTGTGTTTTCCTCCTGCGGTCTTTTACTTCGAGAGCTGATTATCCAGTTCTTCGCATCGGCTAGTTTAATGCTGGCCCGTTTTTTATCGTCATCGTTTACGTCGTGGTTACTTCGAACAATACGAACTCATAGACCAAGTCAAGCATTATATGTAGGAGGTGCACACCCTATCCTTATGAGCATATCCAGGTGAGTACACACGCACATATCTAATATATATATATATATATATATATTATATATATATAGATATATAGATAATATATAATATATATATATGTGTGTGTGTGTGTGTGTGTGTGTGTATATATGTAATAAATGAAATTTTCATCACGCCGGGAATTATATACAATCATTAAGCTACAAATAATGTTCAATATCGAATTCACGCTGCTTCGGGATTATACCCGATGGGGAATTATCATCGAAGAGGAATTTTTAAGTGATAAATGGAATGGTACTGAAGAGTCTCGAACACTTGTCACAGTGCGTTCCCAACGACTCCAGTCGACGGACGGTAACCACTAAGCCATCAAGAGAGGTATAAGTTAATGCCGAATCTGATATGCTTCTTTATCCATGAAGAGCCGGGAAAATTGTACTTAGCGTTCGTCATTTTATATTATATTTTATATGTATATATATATATATATATATATATATATAATATACCAATATATCTATATATATATATATATATATATATATATATTTGACGTATGTGTATGCGCTGGCAGAATACGGGCATGAATCATGGTAAGACAATGAAGCCATATAATGAAGAAAAAAAAAATCTAATTCGTAGAAATGGCGCCACAAAACCTATCATGGAAGCTTTATATGAAATAGTGATGAAGGGGTCTTGGAGGTAGCTTCTTTGGAATAGCAGTGCAGACCATAGGGGTATTACCTGAAGCCAGCAGCGGTGAGAAATCCTGGCCCTAGGCTAGACGACGTTATGTTTAATCTGTTTCCAGAAACTACCTGATAAAAAAATAAAAATAAACTCATATCGTTTAATGTTGTATATACAACTTGGATCGTACTACGGAACTGCTGGATTTTCTGTAAAAATATTTAGTTCGTAAATCACGTTTCTCTCCGGATAGATCATTTTTTCAAATCTGCGTTGTCATATTAGGGTGGTTAATATCAACACATCACCCTAACATTACATTATCATAATTATAGGTCTCACGTTGTTTATTCTTACTTGGGTAAATTGCTTGGATATTCCAACAAAATGTTTTTAATCCTGAACGTGGCGCTGGGAATTTTAAAGCAATAATGATTATAATGTTTCCGATATTAATTAAGGTACTATTAATATTTGTTGTAGTAGTAGTATTTGTTGCTTTTGAGTTCACGAATCATAAATTGGTAGGAATCTCGAGTCCACTTTTTTAGATTAAGTCTTCGGTTGAATTATTGTTTTCCCATTTATGGAAATGGCCCCACAACGAATTCCCCACATGATGTTAAAACCTTAATAACAACGGCAATAAATCCCCACTGAATCGGTCGTTCGAGACCTGGCCACGGTTCATATGATTCGTCTGCGCGCCGACTGATATAGTTATTAAAGTTATTAAAGTCGTTATGGCTTCGTTTCCTCCAGAGCAAAAGACTGCTAATGGAAATTGATCACGTGGTCAGACCAACGAGAAGCCGTTTTATTCGTATCGCCTGTTTTATGTATTTATATATTTATTCATGCTCATGGAGTATTGACGTTTTTGTGGCGGTTTTTAAGGTGCGGATTCATTGGCACTTTTGTTATGGCAGGTGAGGAGTCTAGAGTTGATGTCGTTAGTTGCTTTTAATATGCAAGATTTTTTTTTTCCAGAGAAAAATTGAGTGATTCAGCTTTCTTCTTCTTCTTCTTCTTTTACTCATGCAATTCTAATAATGTTGTTTTCAACATTTTTTAAATGGAAATTCATTATTTTGTCATTTTTTTTATATAAATTCGTATCATTTTATATGCTGTTGTATATATATATATTTATATATATATATAATTTTATAGCGTATATATATATAGATATTAATTATTATATATATATATATATATGGATGCATATCTGATTTGCGCAGTCTAATACCGTTTCACTATTTCATTTTAGCTTTCTATGAGGAAATGAGACATGAGACATCCCTAGATGTTTAAATGCATACGAATTTACAATAATAAACAGACCTAAAATATGGTGTAAAATATTCGACTTAGATTTGCATTTTTAGCGTATTTTTAAGAAAATCTTGAAACAGTGAAATTCTTAATGTGTGATTGTATATTCTCGAGTTACTATATTAGTTTTTTACATTTCTCACAGATTTTACATTATGTTGATAAAGACTAAATTCCATGATACCTAGACAATTTTTTTTTTATTAACATCACAAATAAAAGTCCGAAGTGTTCAGGGGTGGTATATTCTTTCAACTAGAAAATTGATGAAATCTTGAAATTTTAGCAATCCCGTTATGTTACAGCTTGAGTATAAATGTTTATATTATTTCAAGATGTAAAAGTTATATTGATTACCTAACTAACTTGTTTCGACGAGCTTTTTTGCTTTTGTTCCAGGAAAGCAAGCTTTGAGATTACGGAGTACACTACTTACTTATCTTTTGTTTTTGTCTACATAGAAAATTCGCACGAACAAAAATGGTGTATTCTAAACCAAGATGTATATTATGCTTCCTGTGACACTTCATTTGGATTTCACGTTTCAGAGATGGTTCCTTTGCTTGGTTTTCGTAACATCAACAAAGTTGTGGTTCCAATAGTGGACAGGAAATATCGTAACTTTCAGTCTGTGGTTTGATTTTGCTTTTGTTTGCCAAAGTATTTAATGGGTTGAGTCGCCTTTACGACGAATTTTCAAATCTTCATCAACGACGACTAAAAGTTGAGCATTCTTAGGTGGTCTTCCAACGGCTGTTTGCTCCCATTTTTCATGAAATTGCGTTCACCCATTCTAGAGACATGCTGCTAATACAATCCACTGGTAGACATTTACTCTTCCAGCTTCGCAGTGAAGTTTAGGGATGTACAGGCACTTAACTTTAAAAAAGAAAAGAAAAAAAAAAACTTTTTCTTAATTGAATGCTAATGTGTTTGTACTTTATATACATATGTCTCTGCATTATTGCACAGATTTTGTTTCTCCCTTTACTGATGCTGAATAGAATTACTCATGCATGATTTTTTATACACTTATAGAGATTTTGGTCACGAAAATACTCTCTTGTGGTCGATGGACGCATATTAACCTCAATGTTATTCATTCTACCCATTTTGGCACTTCTTCCTATCAGCCTTCAGTATTCATTCAGGTGTAAATTGGTAAAGTTGAACGGGAATAATGTATACTGTGGCATCAAAAAGCCATTCGTCAGCCAAAACTATAGAAACGCTTCGATAGCATTGGGATATTATTATTATTATTATTATTATTATTCTTTATTTTATTATTATTATTATTATTGATTATTATTATTATTATTATTATTATTATTATTATTGGGAGCCAAAGAGCTCCTTGCTCTTAAGAAGTTCCGTTTATGAAAACTACGGTCTTGTACCAAGGAAAAATACAAATTACTTTTCAATTGGGTATTTTAAAATGAAAATAAACCGAAATAAAGGATGTTCATGATTGTATTCACGGCATTCATTTACTCAAAGTCTTACGCTCATTTAGTTCCGTCCAATTTAGACGCCACGTTTTATAATATTCCGTATTGTAGTCTTACCTTTTTCCTTCAGCATTATCCCATAAAGCACCGAGCAAGAACAGCAGACGTTGATCGAATCACCTCCTTTCGCTTTGACTCCGGTCGCATCATTTATTGTTACTAAGGACAGAGTCGTGTTTTATTCCAGGACGGGAAGCCCCGAGTGACGGCGGTTAGGTTCTTGGGAAGCGGGTGGGGGGTGGAAGGTTGGGGGGGGGGGGGGGGGGGGAAGGTTGTTGAGGCTGGTCGGTTGGAAGTAGGATTGCGTGACCTTTTGCAATTGCATTTCTAATAAGCTACACTTCACGCAAATCTCCATTGGAGTTATTGCATGTTCAGTGATGATTCGGGCAATAGATCAAAACCGAATTGGAATCTTTGACTTCATTACGTAGTGCTTGGCAATTTGCTCGATATAAACATATATGACAGGAGTTTGATCAACACTTACAGGTCTCGCATTATTCTTGGATGACTCCCTGGGTCATGGAAGGCATCTCTAATCAAACGCTGCCCTTTGCGGACTGACGTAGCGAAGACGACTGTCAAGCAAGACGGAAAAAACGTGATATTTGAAAAGCACCCTTTAAGACATTTTAGCCATCCAATTCGCTCGAGTTCATTCCTCTATGTCCTGGCCGTGTCGAGCGCAACGGTGACTCGATCTAGTCACGAGCCAGAGACTAAATAGCCTCGGAGTAGCAAGAAGAAGAAGAAAAGGAAACCCTTGAATAGGGAGGGTATATGCGACTCCTTCCTTCGCACCGCGGCAAGATGGATGGCGCTCGTTATCTGGCAAAACACGACGAATGCTTTTGAAGAATGGCGGAACCCGTCAAAGGAGAGAGATCCATTCTGAGCAAAGCGGTGCCGGAGAATCATTATGCGGCCGCTAGCGGAAATAATATGCTCCACTATTTTCTTTCGAGGGATAATGGCAGTGTCAGCGGACGGGATTTATAAGCCGTTTGGCTGCTAATAGGGACGAGATAGCTACCAGCCGGGACAGTTAAGAGATTGGATACGTTTTATACGACCCTCCGACATCGTGCTTAAGGGGGGTGGGGGGGCGTGCGGGCTTGTATTTTACCCGAAATTCCTCGCTTCCCCTCACACACACACACACACACACAGACAAGTAGCTGTGTGTTTTACCTATTTACTTTGAGTTAATTGCGGAAATGTTTTGAGAGATGACGAGGGATTCCCGACCAACAGCGGAAAGATAAATGAAACGTATCAAAATGGTAAAATATAGTATGTGCTCTACTGTGAAAACAATCAACGCTGATTCTATCTTTTAATCGAATCTGCCTATAGTATTATCACGACCACACCGTCGATAATGTCTTCGAGATACTGATAGCAAACTTACATTTATAATACTGATAAGTAGGTTTTATCTCGGACTGATTAAAAAGGCATATAATTTTTAGAGATAATTACGTAATGTTTATGTGACAGTGGCGTTAATAATATCAGTAATATCTCTTGACAGATTATTCGCTGCCCAGCGTTTATGATACATAAAGAAGATCAATTATATCGTTCCAGTTGAATGACAGGAACTATGGAGCATTTCATATTAAGTTTTTCATTACTAAAATTTGCGACGAAGGTTCAGTAATTCATTGTTTTCTCGATTATTTGAACCTTATGCTCAATATATTTTGTTATTAAATGATTCGCAATCGACATTTACCTTGCTGGTCTTTATTTATTTCTCATTATATATATATATATATATATATATATATATATATATATATACATATACATATATATATAGTGTGTGTGTATGTATGTTTGTGTGTTGTAAATTATATAGATGTATACATAGTATAAAACAGTTATGAGAAATTGTATAAAGAATTAGAGTAAAAAGGTAAAAAAAGAAAAAAAAATAGGCCATTAGTTGATAGATATATATATATATATATATATATATATATATATATATATATATGATGTGTGTGGTGTGTGTGTGTGTGTGTGTGTGTGTATTCTAAATTATATAGATGTATACATAGTATAAGCAGTTAAGAGAAATTGTATAAAGAATTAGAGTATAGGAAAAGTAAAAGAGAGAGAAAAAAAGAGGCCATTAGTTGTTAAATTTTCTTTTGAAACTTTAACCACATGACACACCTTCACTCAAGGCTCATCATCTGCCCACCCCTTAAAACTAACAGACAGAAGGCCATTCACCTCTGCCTGCACTCACTCTCCCGCTTCTTGGATGCTATGGCCCTTGCTTTCCAATACCTCTTCCATTACGTCTATTCAGCCCTTTATAAATATTCCTCAGTGCCACTTACGCTTCTGTCAAAAGTTTTTCTAGGTCTATGAATGCCTTGTATGGCTTTTTCCTCTTGCTTTCAGACTTTTTGCATTACAGTATCGTAACTCAATCGTTACCCTGCACCCTCCACCATGTCTAGACCCACACTGATCTCTCTTTATCAGCCCTTCACTCGCCTGTCCTTCTCATTCAGAATCCCGCCATTCACAGTCCATGGTATTCTAAGTATAATTATGCCCCAGTAAGTTTTGAAGCTTTTTTTGCAATTTTCTTAATTGCACTTTCATTAGAATGATATATTTTGATTTCCCAGAGGCATCGAAGAAACAAAGGAACATAGTAACTTTAATTTTGTTAAGTTATATTGTAAATTTATGATTATTCAAAGACAAGAATGTGCCTGAACGTTTGATTATAAATAGAATAAAAGCTTCCTTTATAAAAACCCAAAGAGATATCAAAGCCATTTTGAAAGACAAATTGTTAAAGCATTTCACACAGAATTTCTGTAACATTGAAAGTAATGTATTCTAGATGAAAATGTTTGTAATTCTAGATTAATTGTAATCTTTTGTAAATAATTTAATGAATAAAAACTTTAAAAAGAAGTAATTCTTATTCTCCTCAGTCAACTTATAAAAACAATCGGTTGTTCCTCGCCTTTATCCATTTGTACCTCATAAATCATGGTCAGGCACTCACAGTCACACTTTCACTGCTATACCAAAGCGTCTCGCTTGTAATCGCCACAACTCTAGATGCCTCCATTTTTTAAAATTTTAGTTGCCCTCCTTACGTTGTCAACAGTTATTACTTCCACAATAACTCTCAGATTTACGGTAACTCCTTCCACTTTTACAGCGCTTACCTCTGCCTCTTTTATCTCTCAACAAATTTTCAAAAGACCTCACTAACGTAGGACTGCGTTTGATTCACATAGCATTTCTATCATTGATATAAAATTCTGGATTACTTTTTTTTATATATATTATCCCTTAACTTTTCATTTTACCTTTTGATGATTTGACGTAGTTGTTAATTTTTTTCCTCTTTTTTTTTTAATACCCTTCTTCTGTATTTTATCTTAGACTAGTGATGGTGGAGGTGCAGGTGTTGTCTAGAAGACGATTAATCACAGATTCCCGAGTCTTGATTAGCATTGGTAACAGGAACTGTTCCTTAGTTTCCTGAGGGCTTAGCAGTCGGATTTTATCAGGTCTCCTCGCAAGCTATAGCTCGGGAACAGCAGTAGTAGATGTTTGGCCTTAATTAGTTGTAGGCAGTCAGTCTTAAAATTGATTAATGTTACATACAGCCTTTACCTGGAAAGTGGTTGACCTCAAGTTATCACATTTGCTTTTAGTTGATTTACCCAACAGGTCCTACAACTACTGACACCACTGATTTACCTCAGTCGTATTCCTGTCATCATTGCCTTTGTCACTCTTGACAGCACCTGTTATTGGCTGTCCCAGGTACCTCTACCATGCTGGTAATCG
This sequence comes from Macrobrachium nipponense, assembly GCF_015104395.2. Lineage (NCBI taxonomy): Eukaryota > Metazoa > Arthropoda > Malacostraca > Decapoda > Palaemonidae > Macrobrachium > Macrobrachium nipponense. Next base: position 7,940,260 of record NC_061087.1, read on the forward strand.
TACCTCCACTTCCTTCACAGTACTCTGGTATGCCCTCAGGAGTGTCTCTCCAACCCCCCCTCCCTCCTTCAGTTCTTCGCCCACCCACTTAATCCATATGAAAGGGACCCCTCTTTCCATAGCGCCGATATGGCTCAAGGCGGACTGATGCAATCAATTTCCACGGAACATATACGCCATACATCACCCACACAACGATGTAATGGCTGCCTTAGTTGTCACCGGCCATATCCCTTGGATGGAAGTTTTCTTTTAATGTGTACGTTGAGTGCGAAATGACCTGTACAGATCCTCCCTTTTTTTATTGGTGTTAATAGTGTCTTACACGTTGTAAAGGAATGACTTACGAGGAGTGAAATAGGAATGTCAGGATCGTTATGAAGCTTTTGTCAAGTTAATAAGTTACGATGTGAGTGAAGTGCTTTATTGGAAATTCTGGTGTCGTGAGTGAATTATATATCGATGTGTTTATGTATTGTAGAAAGCTGAATAATTGAGAGAACATGGGTGTATGGATTCAAACCGTAAATGTTTGTATGATGCAAAAAAAAAAGGGAAAAAAACATGTCTTTGATTATATTCCATTTTTTTCTTAACGTGCTCATGTTTTTATTATGACTCTCACTCTGGCTTCAGTTTTATTCAAATAAATATTTCTTTCTTTTCGTTATCATTAAAAAGTCCATGAACTCTTTTACTTTTTGCCTGATATGGAATGATTCAGTCATTTACTTGACTGAATTTAAACTTCAGTCTCCAAAGGTTTCTCCTGAGGTAAAGATTTTTTTTTTTTTTTTTTTTTAGACAGGAAATATCCGCAGCTAATGTCTGAAACTAATCTTAATCGGCAGAATGAAATCTCATCGACAAAATGCTCGTGTCCTTTTATTTTTAACTTGCTTTTTCTATCTTCGAAAGTGCAATCGTTGATTCATTGTCTGTTTAGTTCGCCAAATTATACAAAATACTGATACCAGGGTGATATTTTTGGGTATTCATATGATAATAATTCGGCAGTATATTAAGAGAAGTGTTCTCCTACCATTCCAGTACATTGCCCATTCGGAAGCGAGATTGGGGCTGCTCCGTAAAACAGATTTCAGTGCGTAGATGTTTTGTTATTTATGGTGCATCACTATACCGTACCCGGAAATAATGAGTTCAAAGCCACAATAATGTAAATGAGACTTTTTCAAAATACTAAGTAGTAAAAAAATAAAAAAAAAATAAATAAAAAAAAAACTGGGAGCTTGCGACCGTTACACAACGGTCCTCTACAGCCTGAAGAGGACTGATGTTCAAACGGTCGAAATCTTGTTTTTATAACCTTATTTTATATTTTGAAAAATACAGTATAAATACATTATGGTGTCTTTTAATTCATATTGCTCATGTTATTATCCTCGTTTTTATTTGTCTCCGGATTCACTTTCTGTAATTGACAGCTTCTAAAATAAGACTTCGGAGGTGACAGTAGACCTATAACTGGGGAACGAATGTTCAGAGCGTCACCTGTCTTTGATGCCCCGTCCTCAGTATCCTAGACAATGCAACGCCAGTTTTAGTAACCATAAATCAGTCAATCAAATAAATCCCATTCCCTACAAAAAAGTTACATGCCAGACATACAAACCCCACTAAATGAATTGCTTTAAAGTTTGCTGTTGTAAGTATGCTCATGTCAAATTCTGGTGCAAACAGTTCAGAAGAATATTTTGAGCAAATCAAGGATAAGTAACTTAAATCAGTTGTAACGAAAGCTACCAAGACCTGGACTAGGTTTTTCTAAAGACAAAGTCACCTAGAGGGGCTGTCCTAGAGGAAAAGCCTGTGTCAGTACAAGGCTGACTTAATATAAGTCGACACAAAGTCTCCGTAAAAATAAGATTGTGGAGTTATCATAATTGCTTCACAAATTGATTATAATATTGTCGGTTGTCGACAAGCCATTGTGATCCTTTTTTCGTCGTTTGCCTTTTCATAGTGTCTTTTGTTGTTGTTATTATTTCGCCTTCCTGTGCTCTCATTGTCATTTACCTGTCGTTAAAAGCCAAACAGATGATTAAATCTATGCTTTGAACCGTTTTGTGGTGGAAGTTACGCTCTCTAGTGTTCACACTAGTATTTTATCGAACCTTTTTTTCATTTTAACCGATAAGACCACTGAGGATTAAAGGCTTCAGAAAGAATGGATGGTTAATATGGGCAGATACATTATACTAGGTTTTTTTTTTTATCGAAGACCAGTGGTGTTTAGAGAACATTAACGACGAAATACACAGATATACATACAAGGTGAAGATAGTCCTTCTTCCCCTCTTTTCCTTCCTCTTCCACATCCCTCGTTTTCTTTCCCCCTCCCCCCCCCCTCCCCTCCCCTTTTTAAAATGTCTTAATAATCCCCTTGATTTCAAGCCTACATTTTCTATACTTGTCAGTAGCGATAAGGAACTTTACACTGTAAATTTCATAGACGAATATTCGAAAGTCGTCAATAATATTGATATTCTAGTTTGTTAGTTTGAAAGATATTATTATTGGAATTGAAACAAACGAGACTCTCTTACTGACGACTTAAGGAATGAGTCATGATTGCAAACCATCTTGAATTTCTCGTCGAATTTTAAATCTCAAGATCCTCTCATGAATTTGCGTACCTGTTCTTGTCCTTGTTTTATATAAAAGTTGATATATATTATATATATAATATATATAGATATATATATATATAATATATATATATCTGAAATATATATATATATATATAATATATATATATATCAACTTTCTCATTGGAAAAGTATGTATTTTTAGGTGATGATGGAGGAAGAACTGAAAATATTCCTCGGTATTACATATTTTGCAACAGGTGGATATGAGATTGCCGTGCCATCTATTATGTCAAATCTTATTGAAATCAGTAATATTGAATATATATAATTCGCATCGGGATAGAAACAAGGTCTCTCAAGTACTGAAGTACTTACGTTCCAACATCTGTGACTTTTGTGGGTCAGTTGGTAACGCCCTTGCCTTTCATTTGAGTGTCCTGGGTTCGATCCTGATATTTGCTCACGCGCACTGGGACGCGGTTCGAAAGACATGCAGGTTCTTCCGGGCCACTATGTAGAAAGGACCGCGCCAATACCGTATACTACATTACGGATGTCTCTCCTCCAATTACCTTTACCTTTTAAACATCCAGAGCTACATCTCTCGCCCCTCGGCAATCGAAGTAAAAATATCTCCAAATTACCGCGGTGCAGCCAGTATTGGTTATTCATTAGGATCGCCTTCTATAAGAATTCCGTTTTTAATGACGTTCTCCCTTTTTAATGAAGTACCGATATCTGATCTTTGAAAAACCCGCTCCCAACCCATCCTCTCTCTCTCTCTCTCTCTCTCTCTCTCTCTCTCTCGGAGCCAAGTCCTCCCTTCCCTCCCTCGTTCATCTGGATTCTTGCTTCCGCCAATCAGATCATCTCTTCTTGGGATGACGGCGTTTTTATTGGCATATCGCCGTGCGTACGACGAGAGATCCAGAGGTTAAGGTTGAAACTCATTATTCCATTGGCAAACAAGCCTCACGGGTTGCCCAGGTAAGAAAAAAAAGAAAGAGAAAAAAAAAAGGAAGATCTGGGATGAAATGATTATAACTTTTGACTCGGGCGTTTCGCAGCGTATCAAATTTATAGCATTAATGAACACCACCATTAAAATCCTTTTCCAGGGGTTTGGATTTCGCGATAACCTATTAGGAGCTTCATTTTTTCCTCGCTTCCCTTATTTCGTGTTTGTCTTTTTTTTATACTTTTTTAATATTTTGCCCAGACGCAAATTGCACGGAAATGCAAATGAAAACAATGATTGCATCATTTTCACTGAACCATTGTTTCAGTAATAATAAAACCACTCGGAAACCGCCATTGGGTTTTGATAATTGGAGAACTTACCTAATCACCAATTAGATAAGATTTCAGACGTTAATGGACACGTGAACCCAGCTCTCGTCAGGTGACATTGAGTCTTGCATGTAGGTAGATAACTCATGTAAATGAGGATTGTTTTCGAGTACTCCAATAAGATGCGTATTAATAAGCTCTTAAGACCACTTAAGTTAGCCTTTTTACTTGCGAAATGAGACTGTGATCATTAAAAATGCCTCGTGAATTTTAATAATCGGATGTTGGTTGTCGGATTATATTTTTAAGAAAATTTTATATCGTAGTGAAAAATATTCTAACAGATATATATTGAAAATTCCGGTTTGTCTTTTATGTTTCGAGTTACTTACGTATTGATAGAAACCTAAACAAGCAAAGCAACTGTCCTCATACATGTTTGAATAGCTTTTGTTATCTCATGCTTCCCATAAAGTCCTCTCTCTCTCTCTCTCTCTCTCTCTCCTCTCTTCTCTCCTCCTCTCTCTCTCTCTCTCTCTCTCTCTTCTTATCTTTTTATTTCGGGGTTTTTCTTTATTGTCGTCAGTTTCTCATCAGTACAATAAGGAGATAGTGAGCCTGTAGTCAGAAGGTTTGATTATTCCC